>NC_057846.1:20600000-20900000 GCF_910594005.1 Cervus elaphus | reverse complement strand
GGTCCTTTTCATTATAGGGGACTGGAATGCAAAAGTAGGAAGTCAAGAAACACTTGGAGTAACAGGCAAACTTGGCCTTGGAGTACAGAATGAAGCAGGGCAAAGGCTAATAGAGTTCTGCCAAGAGAACGCACTGGTCATAGCAAACAACCTCTTCCAACAACACAAGAGAAGGCTCTACACGTGGACATCACAGATGGCCAACACCAAAATCAGATTGATTATATTCTTTGCAGCCAAAGATGGAGAAGTTCTATACAGTCAGCAAAAAGACCAGGAGCTGACTGTGGCTCAGATCATGATCTCCTTATTGCCAAATTCAGACTTAAATTGAAGAAAGTGGGGAAAACCACTAGACCACTCAGGTATGACCTAAATCAAATCCCTTATTATATAGTGGAAGTGAGAAACAGATTTAAGGGACTAGATCTGATAGACAGAGTGCTTGATGAATGATGGATGGAGGTTCATGACACTGTACAGGAGACAGGGATCAAGACGATCCCCAAGAAAAAGAAATGCAAAAAAGCAAAATGGCTGTCTGAGGAGGCCTTACAAATAGCTGTGACCCAGATAATCATGATGGTGTGAACACTCACCTAGAACCAGACATCCTGGAATGTGAAGTCAAGTGGGCCTTAGAAAGCATCACTATGAACAAAGCTAGTGGAGGTGATGGAATTCCAGTTGAGCTATTTCAAATCCTGAAAGATGATGCTGTGAAAGTGCTGCACTCAATATGCCAGCAAATTTGGAAAACTCAGCAGTGGCCACAGGACTGGAAAAGGTCAGTTTTCATTCTAACCCCAAAGAAAGGCAATGCCAAAGAATGCTCAAATACCACACAATCGCACACATCTCACACGCTAGCAAAGTGATGCTCAAAATTCTCCAAGTCAGGCTTCAGCAATACGTGAACTGTGAACTTCCATATGTTTAAGCTGGATTTAGAAAAGGCAGAGGAACCTGAGATCAAATTGCCAATATCCGCTGGATCATTGAAAAAGCAAGAGAGTTCCAGAAAAAACATCTATTTCTGCTTTATTGACTATGCCAAAGCCTTCGACTGTGTGGATCACAATAGACTGGAAAATTCTGAAAGAGATGAGAATACCAGACCACCTAACCTGCCTCTTGAGAAACCTGTATGCAGGTCAGGAAGCAACAGTTAGAACTGGACATGGAACAACAGGCTGGTTCCAAATAGGAAAAGGAGTACGTCAAGGCTGTATATTGTCACCCTGCTTATTTAAATTATATGTAGAGTACATCATGAGAAATGCTGGGCTGGCTGAAGCACAAGCTGGAATTTAATTGCCCGGAGAAATATCAATAACCTCAGATATGCAGATAACACCACCCTTATGGCAGAAAGCAAAGAATTAAAGAGCCTCTTGATGAAAGTGAAAGAAGAGAGTGAAAAAGTTGGCTTGAAAGATCATGGCATCTGGTCCCATCACTTCATGGAAATTAGATGGGGAAACAGTGGCTGACTATTTTTGTGGGCTCCAAAATCACTGCAGATGGTGATTGCAGCCATGAAATTAAAAGATGCTTACTCCTTGGAAGGAAAGTTATGACCAACCTAGACAGTGTATTAAAAAGCAGAGACATTACTTTGCCAACAAATGTCCATCTAGTCAAGGCTATGGTTTTTCCAGTAGTCATGTATGGATGTGAGAGTTGGACTATAAAGAAAGCTGAGCTCCAAAGAATTGATGCTTTTGACCTATAGTGTTGGGGAAAACTCTTGAGAGTCCCTTGGACTGCAAGGAGATTCAACCAGTCCATCCTAAAGGAGATCAGTCCAGGGTGTTCATTGGAAGGACTGATGTTGAAGCTGAAACTCCAGTACTTTGGCCACCTCATGCGAAGAGTTGACTCATTGGAAAAGACCCTGATGCTGGAAAGATTGAGAGCAGGAGGAGAAGGGGATGCCAGAGGATGAGATTGTTGGATGGCATTACGACTCAATGGAAATGAGTTTGGGTGGACTCCGGGAGTTGGTGATGGACAGGGAGGCCTGGCGTGGTGCGGTTCATGTGGTTGCAAAGAGTCGGACACAACTGAGCGACTGAACTGAACTGAACCATAATAAAAAATACATTTTTAAATAAAAGAAAGGGAAAACTGAGGAGTTGTAGTCAGTAAGTTTAACCTTGTTCTTCCTATATTCAAGTTAAAGGAGACTTTGAATTAACCATGGTAGCCTAGTAACTAGTTGGTTATCTGGGAAGCAAAGTTTCTTATGAAGTCCAATTGGTAGATCAACCTATCCACGTGCCATGAAAAATAAATTCATTTGGAATTCAGTATATATAATGAGAAGAGTTCCACAGGATTTTGTCTGAAGAATACAATTGTTTAATGTGTTTATCAAAATGTGTTATTTCCCCTGAGGGAGCTGCATGCTTCCTCCTAACCATTAATGAGAACCTGATAACTGAACATGTTTCTATTTATTTCCTCTGGCTACCAGAAATCTCAAACAAAATATGATGCTCAGCAACTAGACTCATGTGACTGGCATATTTATGTCCTTGTCCTTGGTCCTAATCTATCTCTATTTATAGTTTTATTATTCCTCTATAGGTTTTAGGAAAAATTGAATAGTGTCTCAAATTCTTTATAAAAAATCACAATGTAAAAATATTTTGATCAATGGCATGGAATCCAATATTGGAGATGTGCTCATTAAATTTTCAGAACATGCTTAACATGAATGATTAGTGGGAACTGATGCACCTTGCTTCCACTCAACGAAATAGACACACATGTTCTTAGCACAAAGTTCTACCTCTGGGGAACTTACAATCTGATTAGAGAAACAGGCTTTGTACCCACCATTTGAAATGTTAGATGAACTAGAAGTGCAATAAACAAAAATTTAGTTGCAAAAAAAAAGAATACAATAAGCACAATAGCTTACAAATACAAATGAAATACCACATGAGCCATAAACCTTGAACAGGGTCCAAATCCCCAGGAATGTGTGTGTGTATATATATTAATACATATTAATAAATATATACATATTTTATATGTATTAATACATATATATATATTTAAATATCCAAGATCAAAGTTTAAAATTTGTTAACAATTTATAAGGTGGTTGATTTGACATGGGTGATTGTTTTGAAATCATTTTGTACCCTTTCTCTGTTTCCCTTAATCATATTGTTTGAGAGCTCATTCATTTTGATATTTTAAGTAATCAGCTCTATGTTTACCACATCTGCCATTTTCAGCTTTCACCTACCTATCAGACCAATTTGGAAGAAAGTGTTGGATGAGGTGAGTGAATTTCTAAATTATCTCTAAGTCTTTTCCAACAACAGAAATCTCTAATAACCTATAATAAAATTTTCAGAGTGGAGGAGAATTTAGAAATAATTGGCTCTAAACCTCCAGTTTTGCAAATGAGGTCTCTGACTTTACTTGTCCAAAGTGATAATAATTATCTAGAGCCAACGTCAGGATTAAAACCCGGGTGTTTCCCCCCAGCTTTGTTTTCTCACCTGGACAATGATATCCTTGAGAATGGACACCATAGTTAATCAGTCTTCAAACTCCAATTCCAAGAGAAAGCCATATGTGACAGACTATGTACTGGTCCCAGTGTTAGGAATAGCTCTCTGTTCTGGAATACTTACATTGAAATTCCAACTCTGACTAAAAAAAAAAAAAAAAAGCTCCCTCCTTTCATTTCTCATTTAACATTTCTTTTCTGCAGAAGCCCAAGAGCACACAATGTGACGAGGAACAAACGTAATGAATGAATTCCCAGGTCCCACGTAGAGGAATAATTAATCCATTTGCTTCTCATTTTGATTCTGTCCCTCCCTTAAAATGTATTATTAGCATTGAGCAGATGCCCTTTACAAAGGGTTTTCCTCCTAATGAAGTTGGAGCCTGGAGAGCCAGGGTGTTGCAGCCTCAACTCTGCGGGTGAATGGGGGGGGACTGTGGAAGTCCTTGAAACATATGTTCTTCCAATGAAAACCTTGAACTTCCAGAATTAACTCAAAATTACACGAGGGTATTTTTACCCTGCAATTTTTGACTTTCTGTCCTGTGTGCCTATTTTCCTCTCAAGCAAACGTCTACAGAATCATAGAAGTTACATGAATGTGAGGAGTCATTTGAAAGATAATCATTCTAATTGGGAAGAATATCATCAAGAGCCTGAAGCTAAAAAATGAGGCTAATTTTATGGTCCATATGCCCGTCAAGGAGAGAAATATATTGGTTATTTGGTTTATATGTTACAGTTCCTGCAAGCACTTCACTTGGCTGCCAAATTTAGAAAACCTAGGCAGCCCAAAGGTGGACATCTGACAGTAAGTTTTTGGCATTGTATGGACTGTAACTCTAAGAGTTTCCAGGATACACAGTTTTGTTCTGTTTCATTGACTTGGGGCCATCTTAGTATGTGCTACTAATGCTAATAAGAGAAGTAAAAATCTAAGACCAAGTGGATATATTTCAGGACTTAGAATGATGCTTCATACATAGTATGTGATCAATAATATCACCCTCTTTTTCTGGTTTCCAATCTTACTTTTCCTTGGAATGATATATTTATTTGTGTCCCTCTTAACTGCCTTTTGAACTAACGTGTTTAAACTTAGTCTGTTAAAATACTCCTTTCCTTTAACTTTCCTCTGTTAATTACTTCCACTAAGTCTCCTTGATCTTACTGGTGTCTAATTTAGAAAACTATTGAGAAATAACCAGTTGAATCATTACACCTGCCTCTATGAATGAGTTTTTAGCTTTCATTTCCCAAAACAGTATTCTAAATTGTGCTACCCTTTTAAAGCAGTGGTCAGGAAATAGCTCCTTCTGGGAATATGGAGCAGAAGTAGTCAGATTGTCCCTAAACTGGAAGAGTATGGATGAGAACTTACACACATAGGATTTCCCCTAGAATCCTAGCTTCTAGTTCAAGGTGATTGTTATCATATACTAGTTCCCCGGTAGCTCAACTGGTAAAGAATCCACTGCAATGCAGGAGACGCCAGTTGGATTCCTGAGTTGGGAATATCCTCTGGAAAAGGGATAGGCTATCCACTCCCATATTCTTGGGCTTCCCTGGTGGCTCAGAGGGTAAAGAATCTGCCGGCAATGCAGGAAATCTGGGTTCGATCCCTGTTTTGGGAAGATCCCCTGGAGAAAGGAATGGCTACCCACTCTAGTGTTCTGGTCTGGAGAATTCCATGGACAGAGGAACCTGGCAGGCTACAGTCCATGGGCTCTCAAAGAGTTGGACTCAGTTGGGTGGCTTTCACTTTTCACTTCAGCTCAATGAGTTATTCTCATTACAACCCAACTTAGCCTGAATAAAACAACAGAACGATAAGATGAAATAAAACATGTCTCATATTTTAGGGACAGAAGTATTGACCTGACTCTAGTCTTTATAATCTCATTTAGGCTGGCACTGGAATTTGTCCATTGTAGGAGATGTGAGCAATGCTTTATAGATTTTACTGATTTTGTCCAAAAATACAGAGCTTATCATTTTACCAGGCAAACTAGAACTCTTTTCTGAGTTTATATGAAACTTTACTAAAGCAAGAGAAATTTATTTTTCATAATCTGCTTTCAAAGTCTAGAAGTAGATCTCACTAAACACATTTTTACATAGCACCTACTAAGTACCAGGCACTGCTCTAGTTGCTGACAATGTCCCTGACATTCAATGAGCTTGTATCATTCATTTTTCTTCTTCCTTTTTCACTCCTTATTAAAAATTGGATATTAAACTTGAATACGTGAAGTTGTCATTGTTTATTTTTAAATAATCTTTCATGCCAATCAGAAATCTTTATCAATTTCTGATAAAATTAAATCACATTTTAATTATCCAGTATCTTTTGTTGTTTATACACACATTTTCGGTAACAATTTTTAATATTTGTGTAAAATTTGAAATTTCAAATCATTTCAATCGATCTACCACCTATTTCTAAGAAGCCAGGAATTTCACCTCCATTTTATAAACAAATGAGTCCAGAATCACCAGTGTAGGTTACACTTGCATATCAAACCTGCTAACTTCCTTTGTCGGAAAGGAGAGCAGGAGAGGAAGGTGCCTTTGGCTGGTATAGGTCAGGAATCAACAGGAGGCAGCGTTTAACGTTTCAATTATGAAGTGAATGAATAATATTATCAAGTCTCATGAAAATTATAATAAATTATTTCAGAGAAGAGGAAGGGCAATGCAAATGAAAATCCCATCCTATTTATCCCCTCCCCATTGACTATGCAAGACTTGAATTTGAAAAATTAACTTAGACACACTAAAAAGCAGTTCACCTATTTTATTTTTAAAATCCAATCTGAACATGAAAAAAAAACATATTTTTTTCCCCTTAACTTTAGAATGTGCATGAAGGCACGCTGCAGGTGCCAATAATTGACAGATTACTTTGGAATGTGCAATCAACCAAGTGCCACAAGTGAGTCTACTAATTTTATAAGAGGGATTAAAACTTAAAGGCCTCTGCTAAATAGCATCAGAAGCACATCTGAGTTTCCACACAGTGATCTCTGATGCCAAAGGAATTAGATGAACATGTTGTAGTTGTTTACTTGGTAAGTCAAGTCTGACTCTTTGCGAGCCCATGGACTGTGGCCCACAAGGCTCCTCTGTCCGTGGGATTTCCAGGCAAGAATACTGGAGTGGGATGCCATTTCCTCCCCCAGGGGATCTTCCTGACCCAGGGATCAAATCCACACCTTCTGCATTGGCAGGCAGATTCTTTACCACCCAGCCACCTGGGAAGCCCTTAGATGAGCACAGGTATTTTAAAGAAAAACCAAAGTGTGTCTTCTTAACTATTGTTATTGCTATACACTGAAATTTCAAAATAATGTCTTCACAAGTGTAAATGGTACTGCAGGTATTATTATAGATGTGCTCCCATGAGAATAGATTACAAGCTGTTTTGGTCACTCAGCATCTTGTTTTCTAAGTTGGCAGCAGATTTTCTTTACTACTGCTCTACCTTCTTTTGATTCTACCTAATTTCTAGGAGACTGTCATATTGCTGGGAGAGATGGGGAATTTACATTCCTCTAACTCAGTGAAGAGAGTCATTGTAAGCAATTTTAATGTGGTTGGAGGTAATCTCTTTCACCTGAAAATTCCTTGGGGATTTTTTGTTTTTCTTTCTTTCTTTTTTGCCTGAGATGTATCAAGACAGGGGCTCATTGTTCAAATTGTACTGATTGTTGTTTTTTTGAATTTAGGTCACTAAGCAGTCTTGATTTCTCTAGCTTGGCCCACATGTTTCTGAATGCGTCATAGTGAAACAATGTCTTGAGTGCAGAGAGATGTTTAATGGGATAGCATACACAGTATCACAAAGCTTCCCAATACACCTGTCCTGTTTTCATCTAAGATTATGTGAGGAGCTGTTAACTGTGCTAAGGCAGTAAACTTCCACCTGATGGGAAAGATAGCCTGCAGATGACGGAGGCAACACTGGAGGTGACTTAGAAGGCAGACCCAGAGGAGGAAGTACTCAGAAGAGATACGTGGATAGAGCTACTCCCTCATTAAGAAATGCATCAGGATATCAACATAGAAGAAAAAAGTTTCCTCAGGACTATAACTGAAGTACACTACTCACATTTATAAGTGTGGAAATAAAGAATATCTGCAAATAATAACAAGGATCTTAAAACAGTACCCCAGAGCAGAAAGTCCTGAAGCACAAAGAAGATGACCCACAGAATGGGTCAACACAGACAGATGTACATTTTGGTTAGACTAGACTATCCTTGTTGCTATTTAATCTCTAAGTTGTGTCCAACTCTTTGCAACCCTATAGACTGTAGTCTGCTAGGCTCCTCTGTCCATGGAATTCTCTAGGCAAGAATATTAGAGTGGGTAGCCATTTCCTTCTCTAGGGGACCTTCCCGATCCATTGATTGAACCCACATCTCCTGCATTGGCAGGTGGATTCTTTACCGCAGAGCCACCAGGAGAGCCCAGACTATCTTTAGAATATGGTTAAGAATGCTCTTCAATTCATTAGTTTAGTTTTGTTCCTCTCCTCTTCTCCTCATATCTCTCCAGCCTCATCAGTTTCTCTCCTCTTTATAGTTTTCTGTCAACCTAACGACACAACCTGTTACCTATATGCATCCCCATCCATCCATCCATCCATCCATCTATCCAATATGACACATACACACATGCTTGCAAATATTAACCACACAGCCAGAGATTCATCACTCTCATTCGAGGTTTAGACATTTTTGATGAAGTTTTTCATGATCTTCATATAATTGGCAACCAGCACGGGGGCTGCCTAGAATATCAGCCCAGTAAACAATATCCCTTATGTAAGGATGTGATGTTAGTCAGGCTCATTTCAACTTAGTAATATCACGATTTTGCACCATGGACATGAAAAAATGTTTAGTAGGAATGATAGAAACTGGTATTTGCCTATCCTAGTCTTTGATGTCTCCTTCCTCTCTATAACAATCACATAACAACAACAACAAAAATCCCTAACTTTAGTCTAGGTAGTCATGTTAACTACATTTCCTAAATTCTTTACAGTAGATTTGCTTATTTGACTACATTTTGGCCACTGATATATAAACAAAGTGAAGTGTGATGCTTCCTTGAAGCCTCTTTAAAGGAAGGGTTGGCATCTTTTTTTAATCCATTCTACTCTCTGTAGGCCCGGAAGAGGGAAGTGATGATTGGAACTCCAGCAGGTCTATTGGACCTGATCGAACACCACAGGGGTGGAATAGTGAATGATGAGGAAAATCCCTAATGACTATTATGGAATTATCATAATCTTTGGATTGTTTTAAGTGAGAAAATGCATTTCTGTGTGTGTGTGTATATCACATTTTTGGGCAATTTCTTACTTCTGGGTGAACATAAACACTGACTCCTGTGCGTGCTAAGGTGTTCCAGTTGTGGCCAACTCTTTGCTGACCCATGGACTAGCCCGCCAGGCTCCTCCGTCCCTGGGATTCTCCAGGCAAGTATACTGGAGTGGGTTACCATGCTCTCCTCCAGGGGATCTTTCCAACCCAGGGATCAAACCCACATCTTCCTGTGGCTCCGGCAGTGCAGGCAGATTCCTTACCTCTGAGCCACCAGGGACGCCCAGGTAAAACCAAAAATGAAAAACTAAATAAAATACAAATTAACACCAAGTTTCAGAACTTCTGTTCTTATTAATTAGTTTGAAACCAAAGAAAGTTATTAAAAAGAAAATCATCTGTTCTATCTGATATCATATTTTCACTATTTTTTCATATTCAATATAGGTTGCTGAGGTTTAATAAAAACATGTTGCATTTAAATCTGTTAGTATTCAATAGTATTTTCATCATGAATTACTATTAGACATTACTTCCATTCCTTAACTCAAATCCCACTTCAGCCATGATGTCTTAGAGGAAGGAAAAAGAATTTATGCTCTTCTAAATCCCTATACCACTTAAGTCTACTACTTCTCTGGCATGCTCTATTTTTATTTATTTAACTAGATTGCAAACTCATGGAAGACAAGATCTTTGTATTTCACTCAGCTCACAGGCAAGTGATTTATACACAATGGGTTTTGAGTATTTATTGTTATTTATGGTCATTTATATATCCTATGTAAAATATGTTTTTCCATTAAATCTTAGAAAGGATAGTAGTTTTTCTAATAATGCAATTCTTTTTCTTTCTTTTACCATTTTCCTTCATAGTTCCAATGATTTCCAAAAGGAGAAATAGAAAGGTCACAATACATGTCCTTGTAAATAAAGGAGAATCAAATCTACAAATATCTGAAATCCTAAAACTTTTAAATGCTATTAATAAAGACATCAAAATTCTGTTTAAGATACTTTGCATCTCTAATGTTGTTAACAAAACATGCATTTCAAGCAGAAGTTTTAAGGGTTTTAAATCACAGATTTTCACAGCATTTCCTTCCGGCAGCTGATGAAAATTGGATAATATACAATCAGAACACTTTTTTTCCTACACATTTTAAATTGATTGAAAAATAGAAGCAGATTTAACATTCAAAAAAAACCCACATTTGCAACCGTTATATAAAAATGGTCTGATCTGATTTAGAAGATACTAGGTATAGAAACTTAGAGCTGACAGCATTCTTTGGGATGTTTTAAAACAGAAGAAACATATTATAGCCCCCAAGCTGCTATTCTCTCAAAATAAGTACCTCTGACTAACAATTTGAATCTTCTATAAGGACTATCATAAAAGAAAAGCTTCTACTTAATGAAAGGTGTTCTCTGTATTTCATTGTAGGTACAAATCTGACATTAAGTAGGTTATGAATAATTTTCAGTATGAAAACCTAAAAATAATAAATTGTTGAACAGGAGATAGATAGAAATACAACATATTTGCATAAGACTTGAAAGTTCAATACATTACTGTCTTCAACATGATATACCACTGGGTGATTGAAAAATAACTAACTATTCAAGTTGTCAGTTTGCATTAACTAGGTATACATTCAAAGGAAATAAATAATAAACAAGTGGATCTGCCTTACATTATGTTTACTAAGTGACCAAGGCATTGAGTACCTGGCCTGAAATAATATTCAGAGAATACAATGCCCTTAAACCAGCAGAGTCATATTGATGGCCAGAGATACAACATATACTCTCAAATACTGTTTTCCTTAAAGAACTCATGCTTTTCCAAATGTGAGGAAATAGACATTTTTCTCTGCATAAATAGTTTTTTCTAAAGGGTGTGTTTTGGAAGGTCATGATAGCTAAAATGTGCATGACTGTCAGAGGAACTAAGAGAGCTTCAAAACCTAAGAACATGTCTTAATTCCTCCTCCCAGTCATACATCAATGCCTCCTGTCCATCACCACACTTGTAGCAAGCCAGGAGTCCGGTCGCAGAGTCCATAGAGTTAATTCAATCAACCATGAGAGCAACTTGCTTTCTCTTGACAATTAAAAAAAGAATCTTTTAAGCAAAGAGCAATTTGTGAGCAAATAGGATATATTTTTTTCCTATATGAGAAATATCCTAATAAAAGTCTATTCTGTGTTATGCAGCTTATTTCTTAAATCACATTTTGACCACATTTAAACTTATTTCAAAGCACTAGCAAATGTAGAGGTTGGTTGTATGCAGACTTACATACTGGTAAAATAAAATGTTATTAATGAAAAGAAATAAAGATATTAAGTTTGGAAAGTACAAAATTAATACTAAAAATTATCACATAATGATTACATTGGATTATATAGGATTCTCCCACCAAAAATCATTATTATTAATATGTATAAATAGGGCAACCAGGGAAATTATGTCCAAAACTAGGATGTTTTATTTTTTTAATTGACATGTAGTTGATTCATGATGTTGTGTAAAAACTAGAAGGTTTTTGAAAGAGAAATGAGAAGCTCTCAATAATAGGTATTAGCTGGTACTATGATAGAGAATCCAGGAGATGTGTTTACTTCATAAGAGATAGGGGTATATTTTCTTTATCTTGTTTTCATTTTTGGTATTAATAGAATTGAAGATGATGGCATGTCCTTCAATTCTATTAATACCAAAAATGAAAACATAGACTCATTGCAATTATTTTGTCTGTCATTAAACATTATGGCAAATCAGAAAATCTTCCACACGTGGCCAAGGGAATAACTGGAAATATCCAGGCTCTCCCACCATTAGCAATGATAAACCTGAACAGAGTATCTGAGACAACTGGAGACACTTTTGATTCTCACAGTGGAGGTAAGTGTGGGGTGCCAAAGGCAACTAGTTGGTAGAAGCCAAAGTTGCTGCCAAACATGCTATGATGCAGAGGAAAGTCACTCACAGCAAAGAATTACATGGCTTGAGATATAAAAAAGTGTTAAGCTGACATCTTGATATGAAAGAATAACAATACGAATGATGGCTTACTTCCCATCAGAAACAATGGAGGCCAGGAGACAATTAAGTGGCACTTTCAAAGTGATAGGGAAAAAAATTTATCAAGTCAGACTTCTGTGTCCAGTATAAAATATCCTTTAAATAGACCTAAAGTAAAGATTTTCAGATAAATGAAAGCTGAGAAAATTTGTCACTAGCAAACCTGCACTGCCAGAAATGCTACAAAAATATCTTCAGGCTGAAGGGAAATGATACCAGATGGAAACTTGATCTATGGGAAGGAATGAAGAACATGGGAAATTGTAAATATACAGGGATATATATAAACTCCTCCCCTCCTTTTCTTAGTATTATGGGTTGAATTGTGTCTCCCAAAATTCATATGTTCATTCAGTCACTCAGTCGTGTCCAAATCTTTGTGACTCCCATAAACTGTAGCCCGCCAGGCTCCTCTGTCCATGGGGATTCTCCAAGCAAGAATATTGAAGTGGGTTGCCATTTGCTTCTCCAAAATTCATCCGGTCAAGTCCTTATCCTCAGGACCTGTGGATGTGACCTTATTTGAAAACAGTGTCTGTGCAGATGCCGTCATGTTAAGATGAGATCATCTGGTGGATCCCAGTTGAATACGCTCAATGTCCTTATAAAAAAGGGGGTATTTGGACACAGAGACATGTAAACAGGGAGAGTGCTATACGAAAACTGGAGTTATGTTGTCAGAAGCCAAGGAAACATGAGAAGTTAGGAGACAGGCCCAGATCAGAGACTTCTTTAGCATTTACTACAGAGGGGGCATAACTTGATGACATCTTGATCTGGGACTTCAGATCTCTAGAACTGTGAGAAAATAAATTTCCATTTATTAAGCCACTCAGGAGGCTTCTTAGGTGGTGCTAGTGGTAAAGAACCCACCTTAAAGACCCTGTCTGCCAATGGAGGAGACATAAGAGATGCAGGTTTAATCCCTGGGTTGAGAAGATCTCCTGGAGGAGGGCATGGCAACCCACTCCAGTATTCTTGTCTGGAGAATTCCATGGACAGAGGAGACTGGTGGGCTTCAGTTTATAGGGTTGCACAGAGTCACACACACAATACACTCAGCAAGTACCTTCTTACAGCAATAGTGGCTAACTAATATACCCAGTTTTTTTTTTAAATGACTGTTTAAAGAAACATAATACTATAATATTTCAGTGTCTTAATGTATATAGAATTAAAATGTATGATAAAATTAGCACGGGAAAGAGGAAACAAATGTAATTTATACTCATATATGGTTTTAAAATATTATGGGACGCATAGTAAATTGTGATAAGAATTCATACTGTAACCATTATATTAGGTACAACTAAAGAGACTGAATGGAAGAATTAGCCTGTATATTGAAACCAAATTTGATGAACCCCAAAACAAAGCCAGAAAGGGAAAAT
Organism: Cervus elaphus; assembly: GCF_910594005.1. Taxonomy (NCBI): domain Eukaryota; kingdom Metazoa; phylum Chordata; class Mammalia; order Artiodactyla; family Cervidae; genus Cervus; species Cervus elaphus. Next base: position 20,886,653 of record NC_057846.1, on the reverse strand, counting down.
AGAGGAATCAAATCAAATCCAATAAATAGCAAACTTACAGACTTCAACTGCAATATTAATTCTATTAAATGCAATGAGCTAAAAATTCTGATTGTAAGGAAGACCGGAAAAAATTGAAGAATTAAATACACACTGTCTCAAGAAATTCAACTTCATCATGAAATACAGGCATACTGAAAGCAAAAGACTAGCAAATGATATAGGTGAAAACAATAGGTGAAAGTTAGGTCATGTGCTGCTGTTAATATCAGACAAAGCAGATATGAAGACAAGGATTCTTGCTAGATTAAAAGAGGAATATTTCACAATGATAAAGTGGTTATTTCATTAGGAATTTATATTAACTCTAACACAGGTATATGTGTATGTACCTACCTAATAACAGAAATTGAAAAATGTGTAAAGCAAATATTGACAGAACAAATGAACATGATACACCCATGTATAGCTTGAGACTTTTAACACCTCTCTTTCAGTGTTTTGTAAAATACATAGATAAAAATTGTTAGGATAAAGTTTCAATGACATGGTTAAATAAACTGAATAAATTAATATTTGTATAATACCACATCCAATAATTTCACAGTATACATTTCTTTTCAAAGCATTTGGAACATTCACAAAGATAGATTTGCTGATGCTGGACTAAAAAATAAAATGTCTCAATAAATTTCAAAAAACAGAAATCTCACAAAATATGTCTCTAATGACAGTAGAATTAAATTAGAAATCATAAGAATAAGAGTTCTAGAAAAATTCTCAAGTATTTGGAATTAAAACAGTATATGCTTACACCTCTAAATAATTCAATGCAAAAGAATAAATCATAATTTATTCTCAAGTAAACTAGAAAATATTTTCAAGTTAATTACAATGAAAATGTGAATGAAAATTTGAGAAATACAGCTAAAGCAGTGATTCAAGGGAAATTTGTAGTATTAAAAATACTTGGGAAAGAAGAACATTTTAAAGTTAATAATCTATGTTACTGCCTTAAGTATCTTAAAAAAGATCAAATTAAAACTGAAGAAAGAAAAAAGAAATATTGAAAAATAAGAGCAAAATTCAAGCTAGAAACAGATAAAAAATACAGGAAATAAAAGACAATTCAAAAGTTAGTACTATGAAAAGACTAATAAATGTAGTGAACCTCAGCAAAAATGATCAAGAAAAAAAATTTAAAAAACAAATTGCCAATATAAGGAATGACAGAGGGGATATGACCATAGTTCATATAGAAATTTAAAGGATAATAAAGGAACATTATGAACATCTGTGTGAAAAAGCTTGCCAACTCAGATGAAGTAAATACATTGAAGAATTCAATTTACCAGAATTGACATAAGAAAAAATGAAAAAAAAATTGTGAATAACTCTCTTAAAAAATTGAATTTGTAATTAAAAACTCCCAACCAAGAAAAGTCCAAGCCAAGATGGAGTCTCTGGTGGATTCCATCAAAAGTTTATAGATACATAAATCTACATAGTTATTTAAGAAAAGAAAGGAGGAAGAAATACTTAGACACTTTCCAGCTCATTTAAAGATGCCAGCAATATCCTGATAATAAAAACCTGACAGAGAATTTTTAAGAAAAGAAAGTCAGAGACCAGTGTTACTCCAGAATATAGACTTAAGTAAGTTTCATTAAGAAAACATTACCAAGTCAAATCCAGGATTACATAAAATGGTCATACATTACAACCAAATGGGGATTTATCCCAGGAATGAAAGATAGGTTTAGCACTTAAAAGATCAACTTAATCCATCAAATTATCAGAAAAGGAAGAAAGACCATATAATCATTTCAATATGGGCAGGAAGAAAAGCTTTTGACAAAATTCAACACCTATTCATTATTAAAGAAGAAAACAAAAACTCACTTAAACTAGGAATAGACAGAACTTCCTTAGTTTGAAAAGACATCTACAAAACACCTAGAGTTTAACATCAATTTAATGATAAAACAGTGAACACTCTTCTGAGATTGGGAACAAAGCAAAATATCTGTTCCCACCCCAGATATTTTGTAGAAATTCCACATTGATCAGGTAGTCCAAGTTTGTATAACAGGAAAGAGAAATACAGAAAAGGCATGAAAATGGGAGAAGATGAAGTGAAATTCTATACTCATAGGCAAAATTACCATTTGCATAAAAATTCAAGGGAACCTATGGAAACAAAAAAAGTCCTAGAAGTAGTAAGTATATCTGAATGATTGCAGGATACAAGGTCAATGTTTTAAAAATCCATTGTATTTCTACTACTGGCAGCAAACTATGAAATGGGAAATGGATAAATTTTCATTCATTTTATAAAGGCATAAAAAGGTAAAATATTTCAGAATAAGCTTAATTGATGTACAAAAGCTCTACACTGAAAAGGACAAAATATGGGGAAAAAATCTAAATGAAAGGAGGAAACTCCCATGTTCATGGACTGGAAGACTCAAAATTGTTAAAACAGTCCTTCAAATTCAACTACAGGCTCAGTGTCATATCAGTCAAAATCCCAACAGGATTTTGTTTTTTTTTTCTGGTATAAAGTGACTAGTGAATTCTAAAATATGTATGGAAATGTAAAGGATCTGAACTAGCTAAAATGATAATGAAAAAGAACACAGATCAAGGATGTACATTATCTGGATCTCAAGACTACCATAGCCAGGCTAGACTGGTACTGGTACAGGGATAATCAAATAGATCCATGAAATAGAAAAAAAGCAATTCAGGAATAGCTCTACAAGAGCAATTATTTTCACTAATGTGCCAAAGCAACTCAACTTGGAAAGAAATCATTTTTCAATAAATTATGGTAGAATAATTGCATAAAATGTAAAGAAAATGCATCTCAACCTGACATCAAACCATGTACAAAAATTCACTCCAGATCACAATAGAGCCAAATGCAAAAATCAAAACTATAGAAGTCTTCATACTTGTTGTTGGCAAATATTTCTTAGAGAGGATACTGAAAACGCTAACCACAAAAGAAAAATCAACCAATTAGAGTTCATCAAAATAAAAGCACTGGTTTAACAAAAGACATAGTTAAAATAAACAGGCCACAGACTAAACTAAAATATTCATAAGCGATAAAATCTGACAAAGATCTTATATCCAAAATATATTTTGAAAGCTCCCACAAACCAGACAAACACACTTAAAGGGCAAACAACTTAAATTGACACCTTCCAAAAAAGGAGATATGTGAATGGCACAAGAAAATATGCTTGAATCATTAATCATAAGGGTAATGCCAGTTAAAGTCACAGAGAAGTCCACAAGAAAAGCTAAAACCCAGGAGAGTAGTAACATCAAATGCTGGTGAAGATTTGGGACAAATGGAACATTCATACATTTCTGGTTTGAGTTAAGGTGGAGCACAGACTCTGAAGCAATGTCGATTTGTTACAAGGTTAAGTTCTGTTGTAGTCAAGAATAGGATGAGACTCAAAAACATTGTATTGAATGAATAAAGCCAGAAGCAAAAATGGGACACACTGCATTTAAGGAGCTCTATTTAAATGAAGTGCAAGGATAAGTAAAACAAATCACTGTAGTAGAAATTAGAACAGTGGCTGTCTGTTGGGTAAGGCGCATGGGTCATTAGGGGTTGACACAATTTGTTATAGAAAAAACTCCTTGTTTTTCACACTGACACATATTAATAGTGGAATGGAATATATTCCAAGTAGCTATTTTGTAATTCCCAACATTTGAAAGAAGTGGAATATTGTTGAATTATATGTTTTAATACGAATTTTAATCTTCCAATTCAGTAAATGCTTTAAAACATCATATTCTTTACAATAAATAGAATCCCACTGAGTAGTTTTAAATATAACTTGATTAGGAAATATTACTTTGTTTTCCTTGTATATAAAATTCACATAATTAAAGATGATTGACTACAAGTTCAGGAATGTATTGGAGTGATGCAATATATAGAGAGGGCTGTGGGTCTCTAAAGTGGATTGTATCCTAAAATTTAGGAGCTAAGTCAAGAAGTTTCTCTGGGTAATAGATGAATAATAATGGACAAGATCAGATAAAATATTACCCTGTGATTTGCAGATCATTAACTACACTAGATGTAAAGAGATGATTTGGATAAAAGAAATTATTTTTAAGAAAGGCACCAATTATCTCAAAATGAAAATTAATAAAGTAGGGTAAGAAGTCATAACACTTAATAATAGTATAAAAGGAGTTGGGCAGCAACAATTATTTTGGAAATTGAGAATAAATAGAAACTCTAATATCTTTCTCCCCAGGATCTCGATCAATAAGATACTATCTGAATCATTAAGTTAGCATTTGAAGTGTAAGGGCTTAATTGCTATTTCTTGGGAAGATGCCTAAAAAATTAACAGAAATTAAGAAGCTCTTAGGCTTTCTCTGGAATAGATAACTGGAAAGACAGTTTCATCTTGAAATAAAGATTGTGATCTCTTTACTCATTTACTAAGCTAAATACAATAAAGCCTCTAACAAATGTGTTATTAAGCCTTACCTGATCTATGGGTACCCGTATCTATTTTCTTGGTTTGTTTGAGAAACCATGCAAAATTTTCATCTTATGTTAATTATCAATTTAATCAGTCAATGCTAAAAGAAAATCTTTTGCTCTAATTATAAAAGACAGTTGCTATAAACATTTGACATGATGAATATGTTTCCTGATCTTGGGCAGGCTATAATTTATTAAGCACAAAAATGAGGGGAAAAAAATCCAAGTCTAGTGCTTAATCAGCAGTGACCTCCAATTAAAACAGGTGATATTTTCTGGGTTTAAGAATACAAGCAATATGACTCCAATTAGCTGTCAAATTATCGGGCAAAACAGCTGTTACATAAATAGAACATCACTTGGTTTTCCTGTTCACTTTTCCAAATTTGTCTTTAGTTTAAAGCCATTTAAAAAGATAGTCCTTCCATTCACATAAAACGTGAAAGTAGGGGAAACTAATTTGTAGTTTTGAAGGTCATTGCTGTAACTGATACTGATGGGGTGGAAAAGGGTGATGGGGAGGGAGTGGACTAGATGGGTCACAGCGGTTGGGGGAATGAGTGGGGGGACTGGTAATACTTCGTTTCTTAACTGGGTCCTAGTTACAGAAGTGTGCTCACTCAGTGAAAACGCATTGAGCTCTGTGCAATTAAAACTTACACATTTTCCTGAATGTTATATTCAATAAAACATACACAAGATATAAATTCATTTCAGAAACGTATACAACTACCTCAGCATTGTGTCAAAAATTGAAAGGTTTCATGATAATGTCTATAAGAAATAATCATTTTCTTGAAAACTTCTTTCCATCTACTCCCTCTAATCTCTAAGAAAACATAATAGGACATCAAAAAAAATTATGAAATAGGGCTTGAAACAAAATGGAGACTTTTTGATTATAATCAGAGTTTAAAACGTACATGCAACTTACCAAAAAGCTGTCTTCTCCCTCAATTTTGTGGCAGTTTGTGCTTTAGCGTAGTCAAATGAAGCTATTGGTTGTGGTCCAAGCCTGGAGAAACAGTACAAAATAGAAAAATTGTTTTACAGTGAAATTTGTTTTATTGTATTTATTTTACTATAACTGTCTATATTCACTGTACTATGATGCATTTATCTACATAATTATAAAATGATAACATTCACTTAATTCTTCATATAACAAATGATTGCTAAGTATCCTTGCATCTACCAGGTGGTACAGGAGACAGGTAACGTATAATTCACTACATTTTCCCTAAGGAAATTAGGTAAGTAAAAAAGCGTAGTAAACATCTCAAATTGCTGAGTGCCATGGAGGAGCTGTAGATCAAATATTACGGGAATCGGGAGGTGGGTTACTTCGAACAAGAAGACTGGGTGAAGCTTTATGGGCAAGGTTGGACTTCAGGTGAGAATGAAGAGTATGATTTCTTAAAATTGGTGGGTGGGATGCAGAGGGTGATCCAAGTAAATGTGACAAGTAACCAAAGTACAAACATTGAACACAGTGGAAAAGGGGAGGGGGGCGATGGATACATTTCAGTTTCATTATAGAACAGTTTCAGAGGATTTGGAATTCTGGTGCAACCTGTGGACTAGAGGTTGAGTCACTTGCAAATTTTCCCAGCTCTATGCTAGACCCAGGGACTCAGCACAGAATACAGAAAACAGGAGCTCAGTCCTCGTGAAGTTCCGAGTTTATCAGGACAAACCAATACAAAAGGTCATCTTAATCCATGATAAGGAGCAGACTTTACTTTGGGGATCTGTAGCAGAAGAGCCCATCTGGTCCAAGGATCAAAGGCAAAAGAAGCTAGAGGCTGTGAGACATGATCATTTTAAAGCAACGGAGTCAGATGCGATGGCCAAGGGAGCAAGTGTGGAATATAAAGAGGGAGGGACAGGGGTCAGCCTCACAGTCACGGGAAAGGGAAAAGCAAGCGAGGGGGTAGGTCAGAGAGGAGGAAGGAGGCTCAGAAGTGTCTAGGGAAGACAAGAGATCAAAGGTATATGGAGGAGGCTGTGAATCACTCTGTGATTCAGAGTGGAATCCACTGAAACTCAAGTAGGGTTAGTAGAAAAGTGTTATTTGTTTGTTGACTTAGACACAAAGATGATGACAGAATAATTTGTGGGATGGTGGGGCTGACCTGAAATCTGCCCATCACACATGACCATCAGCATGGAGTTTTACAGCCAGCATCTGTATCTGTGCGTGTGCACAGACCAGCAGCTAGATATTTTGCAAGTCACCATGGATGAGGGTAATGGAAGCCCCGTTTGGTTGACTCTTGAGAAACCTGCTTTCTGTACCAGACCACCATGCTGCCTCTTCAGAGACAAGAATTCTTGTCTGCAGCTCTGCACAAAATGTTTTGCAACTTTGAGTACTATTCTGTTACCTCTGTCAGTTTCCTTTCTCATCAAGATTCTTTCATAATTCCCAATGAGTATCACTGGGTCTTTATAATTAATGGCCAGCACCATCATATGGCCAAAGATGTCATTGGCTAATCGTGTTTGAAGAAGATTTTACTGTTTGTAGTTGCTATAACCTCTGGGGGATATGAACACGTATATTTTAATATTAATTATGATTGCCATTAAAGTTTTCAATTTGTTATTTTAATTAACCAAACACCATAATAAAGAATTATCAGTTCAGAGGCCTGCCAATATCAAAGTAAACACAATAGCTTTTGATTGTAATTGTTTAGCCCTGATATAATGATAACAACTGTCCTTCATTGGTTATAATTATATGCTTTTAGAGAATACACTAAATATTTGCTTAAAAATTCATAGCACTGAATGTCCCTGGTGAACTATATTTCTCTTTCCTAAAAAGCAGCCCTCTATCTAAGAGATCTTTAATATTAAGCAATGATTCAGGACTCAACCTTCCTGGGTGTCAAACATTAGAGTAAATTATTAGAACAATAATCCTTCCTAAAGTTATCAGTTGTAAATATGCATTGTCAGTGACTTCTCAATCTTTCAAAATTGTAGGACTTTTATTAAAGTGTAATTCTATGCCAACAAAACAACCCAAGGCAGCATCTAGAGAAGATAAACACCCCAAAAGTAAAGAGGTTTGTTTGTTCAGTCCGTCCTAACTATGAATTAGACTGGCACACAGCTGATCACATTATAGTTAAACACAAGCATGTTAGAAACTTCTAGAATGACTGTGACTTGGGTGATCTAGCTATAGTTCATAGCTTGATTTCTCAAAAATTACAGAAGAGAGAAATAGCATGTTAATTTATAGAAAGTGATTACTTGAGGGGGCTACTGAGTTTAGCCATGCAATCAACATTATGTTTTCCAAATACTAAGTGAATTAAAATAATCATTTGCTATTAACTCCACTCTTGCAAAAACTATTTTCAGCTTGTGGTGATGTGATACTTCTTGGAAATATTTAGAAAATAACTAAGATTTACAGAAAATGGATACAGTGTATAACAGCAATTTATATTCTTTTCAGGTTTATGAACAGTGGTAACTGATCATCTAAAATGGCCTTACACTGAGGAATTTCTATGTTTATAGATAAATATATCTCTACAATTTTGAGGTTTCTCCAATCAAGTCTCCTTAAAGATGTATTTGGGAGGATTCTGATAAGAATCATAATACAAATGAAAGAAGAGTGAAGTGACTAGATTTCTAAAGCTCAACAAACCCAGGGACACATATCGTATCTGAAGATCAGAGGAAAAAAGCGTTTGATGGAAATAGAGTGGAAAAAAAGGAGTTATTTCTGTCAGTGCTAAAAAGCTTAGAGAGTCACTGATTAAGGTCACTGCCAATTTTATCAATGAGGAAAGTGCTTCAGCAAGGCTTCACCCTCTCATTTTTACCGTCCTCTGTGTAGGCATGTGGATGACCCTACTGTCAGGGTGTCCATGATCAAACACAAAGAGCATGGAAGGTCAACCAGACTAGAATTTTTATCAGAAAAACTAGTGTCTAAAACCCATGGTGAAAAATGCATTTTATGTCTTCCTGCCTGCTTGTCTCCTTCAGGATGACCAGCGTCATCAAAGAGAGCCACAAAAGAAAATAGGAAAGAAGGGAAGAGAAAAGAATCAGTAACCACATTCCCACCTGTCCTTGGCTTCCCTGGAAAGACCATCTAAATGGTTCAGGGCAAAGCTTTTCCTTGAAGTATTTATCAACGGAATAATGGTTAACTCCCCACAATAGCTAGTAAGATTTAAGTCCTGTGGTCCAAACAGATACCTAAACAGCTCATCACTAGTCAACAGCCAGAAGAGTCCATCTCATTGCTGAGGTGAAGTTGATGTAATCATTCTTATCTATAAGCACCACTTATAGCACCACCATTCAAAGTCTTGGAAAAATGGTGGATGTCCTTTGGAAAATACTGACTGAGGTGGGTGAGAGCCATTTAATCACAGAAAGCTCCACTTAAGGGATTTCTGAGCATTGAGGATTCCCCAGTATTCCTCCTATTCCCCATGACTTTGAATTATCAGTGTCACATTAGTGGACAGCATCTTCCATTTATTTCTGTCACTTGCTCTGTAGCGAGTCAATTCTATGACTCAGTTAGGGCTCTGATGACATCTACTTGTCTGAACATGTCAAACCATCTGTGCAAAGTAATTGGAATATTGGACTTCCGTGGTGGCTCAGTCAGTAACGAATCCGCCTGCCATGCGGGAGACCTGGGTTCGATCCCTGGGCTGGGAAGATCCCCTGGAGGAGGGCATGGCAACCCACTCCAGTATTCTTGCCTGGAGAATACCATGGACAGAGGAGCCTGGTGGGCTTTACAGTCAAAAAGGTTGCAAAGAATCGCACAAGACTGAAGTGACTTAGCACGCACACATGCACACACAAGGGCCTGATTAAAAGGTGCTTTTTTGCAAGGTCAGACAGATCTCTGCAACTTACTGAGATATAACTCTCTCTTTTTCTTTTTTTCTTGCTAGCCTGTGGTTTTCAACTTTATAGTCATTAGCACCCAAAAGAACAAGGGTGAAAATGTAATTTCGATCTGGGAACAGCCTCAGACCCTATCAGCTCATTATCAGTGAGCTGTGCTGGGTCCCTACAGCTCAAAGCATGCCCTATGGACTTCTGTGGAACTTCAAAGTTCAGCCTGATGGACAGAAAACTCATCTTTGACTCTTACAGTTGAATAATATGCAATTTCTAGAGGTTAATGGATACTCACTAGTTTTGCTGAGTTGCTAGAAGGTGCTATTCATAAACTAATATTAGCATGTTACCAGAATTAACTGAAAACTCTAAATCCGTATTCTACAAAGACGTCTGACAGCTACGCAACACTTGGGAGCTTTGCAATGCTCCTGCTATTCAGATTCACATGGAAATTGTTAGAATTCCTGAAATCTGGGGAAGGGCACATGGTTATTATTGCCGCTTTGAATTGATCATGCTTGCAGACAAATGTATATGAATGAATGTATCTGTAACATTACTATTAGATTTTATAATTGTTCACTACTCAGCTTGGTGTATAATTGCTGTATTAGTAATACTTTAATTAGTATTTTGTTCTTCCTCAAGCACCTTTTATTAAATACCATGGGGTCTTTTTCAACTGGAAAGTAAAAATAGAATGGGATATATAAATCCTTAAGAGAAGCACTATAAAGTGGTTTGAGAACCTTTGCCATTAAAGAATGGAAGTCAGGAAAGAAAAGGTTTCATGAGTAGGAACCTAAAATAATAATTCTTGTCTGTGGCCAGGTATTCAGAGATGCCTGGATCCAGGAGAAAGGCTCTGGGGGGCTAGGTACCTAGGACACAAAGTCAAGAATAGGCAGTCACTTCACAGTCTTGCTCAGGGTCAGCCTTGTTTGTATATCACGGAGAATCCAAATTTGTTTCAATTTTGCCTTTTTATCCAGGTATCACGAGAACCATTCACTTTTTTTGCCCTTAATTTGCTTTTTGCCTAACATTACTAGAAATTCATTTTCTACTCAGACTGTAAATTACATTTCCTATTTGTCCTCAAACCAATGTAGCATTTCTTTATGCTTTTTATGCATGATATTTACTGTCTTTGACATTTTTATCTAGTAGTCAGTATTAATAAATCTTCATGAAAGTAACAAAGTCATTCTGATTTTGTTAAAAATGCATTGCTTAGAGTTCTTTGAAGAAGTATGAATGCTCAGCTAAAAAGAATCAAATAAAGGAACACTGTCATAGACACACTCTAATTCATCTTTGTATTGCTTAAATTAACATATTTAGCTGAACTGTTAATTTTTTTCTGACCTCCATTCTTTTCAGGTTCCTAAATTATGAAACTAGGCTCACAGTAGTATATTTTAAAAAGTCATGTAGGTGAGAATATATACAAATCAGCCCATAGATACACTTTTACAATTTTCTATAAAGATTTCAGAAACTTGCCAACATTTTTCATATTTCTGAAACACATTGTTCACATGAAATTCTTCCTAATGTCTGAGCTTAAATGTGTATTGATTGTACCTCTACTTAGTCCCAATGACAACTGCAGTGGGACCTGAGATCATCTTTACTTCTAATGGGATATACTATTTTACAGACAAAATAAATCTACTTGATGTTTTCATATATTTTACTCCTCTGGACACAGAGATCTATTGATCTAAACTGGATATGACTGTTCAGTCCTCAAAATCATCAAGTAACAAAAAGAAAGGAAACAGTACAGTTTTACATATAATATAATGAAGCAGCAATTAATAAAAAACATATTTTTTTATTCCATTTAAGCTGAGAAAACATGTAAAAAGGAAGCTATCTACTACTGTGCCTGGAACATAAGAAGTCCTGAAAAACTCATTTTGCCATCATTTTTACTGTGACAGGAGGCTTGGCATATATATATGGCACATAACATCTTCTGTAGAATGTTATGGAAAAGCCTGAATGAATATTTTGGCCAATCCAATATACACTTGTATGTATAGTATTTTTTCTTAAAGGAAGGCATTTATAAAGTTTAAAAAAAACACTTGGATTGAAATAAAAAGAAAACAGTGATATTGGTAAAAGGTGATAGACAAGGGGAATTGAAAATATGTTTTAGTACATCATCTGATAAATGGAAATGATACACTGTAAATTTAAATGTTTTCAGTTCAGTTCAGTTCAGCTCAGTCGCTCAGTCATGTCTGACTCGTTGCAACCCCATGAACCGCAGCACGCCAGGCCTCCCTGTCCATCACTGAGTCCCAGAGTCTACCCAAACCCATGTCCATCGAGTCGGTGATGCCATCCAGTCACCTCATCCTCTCTCGTCCCCTTCTCCTCCTGCCCCCAATTCTTCCCAGCATTAGGGTCTTTTTCAATGAGTCAACTCGTTGCATGAGGTGACCAAGTATTGGAGTTTCAGCTTTAACATCAGTCCTTCCAATGAGGACTTCATAAGAAATATAGTAAGTAAGTGTTAGTTGCTCAGTTGTGCCCGACTCTCTGCTACCCCATGGACCGCAGCCCATTAGGCTCCTCTGTCCATGAGATTTTCCAGGCAAGGATACTGGAGTGGGTTGCCATTTCCTTCTCCAGGGGATCTTCCCAACCCAGGGATCAAACCCGGGTCTCCTGCACTGCAGGCAGATTCTTTACTGACTGAGCCACCAGGGAAGCCAGTATAGGGCAAAATGGTATGTGTGTGGTCTTCTATGATTCTAAGCTCTTTTATTGTAGTAACATATATAGAAATTCCACTGAGAAAACTGTACAAATTTGTCATCTTACTGACAATGAAATTCATCTCTACTAATCAGATGTTAACAAAGAAACTCATAGAAAGGTTGATTTCTCAATAAAGCCTCTGCTTTATTAAACTGATGGGGGAGGCAGGCAAAAAGGAAGAGAGAAATAGAAGTAAAAGGAAATGATTCATGGCACAAATATATTCTTCAATTAAACTGTTGTTAAGCTAGCCAAACGAAACTGTTTGTGATGTTAAATGCTATCAATAAATTTAGTCATGTAAGTATACTATAAAGGAAAGACATTTTGACAAGTCATAGACTTAGGAAGTATTAGCAATATGCGGGAAAAAGACAGAAAAACCTGAATAAATAAACAGTGACTGAAACACTCAGTAAGTTCCAGCTTTGCTTGGAATATTGTCCACATAATGAATATTTCAGGTGCATCTTGAGATCCTTATATTTTTCAAAGACAAGAAAGCAAGATGCATTTTACATCTGTTAAAGACTTCTGATTGGCATCTATGTTGAAAGCCTGCCTCAGGATTGAAAGGCAGAATGTTCCTCAAAAGCTGCAGGTATGAAATATTTATTCCACCTTCTCTCATAGACAAGAATGAGTTGACTCTGTGATATAAATCTTTACTAATAATACCAAAAAAATAACACTACTTCTGGTAAGTGATTATTCTTAGAAGGTGACCCAGACCTTGTTTGTTATAGTTGATCAGAGTAAAATAATGCAAGCATTGCTTACAGTATTCTTGGAAAACCTAATAATGTATTTTCAAGCATTATAGTACAGGAGACCTAAGGCTTGCTAAAATTTCCTTAAGAAAGATGATACCAGACGAATTTTTTCTGGGACTGTTTTGTTTATTTTTAATTTCAAAATTACATTTTTGTCAATATTAACCTCTGTTTGCAAGGACATTTTGTATATAAAAATGTTGTACCTATACCATTGAGTATTCTTTTTATTAAGCAAGGCAAAGACTTGTGTGTCTCCAAATATTGCTTAAATCTCCAAAGCCAGCTGAATAAATAAACATTATGCGATCTGTAGTCCAAAAGTCTGCAAATGACTCCATAGGATGTAAAAAAAAAAAAAGAAAACAAAAACTATAATTCCTTCTAAGTATTTCTTGGAGCCAATGATCAGCAGTTTTGTTTAAGTTCTGAGACCCCTGAGTCTCCATAAAAATAACTTTGAAATATTATATTATGTGTGAAAATTTTACACACATGCACATTTATAATGAGCAGACAAGTCCTCTGCCCTTCCTCAACCTGATAATCAACCATAGTGCCTACTCAAACATGGAAAAAATAAAAGATTCAGAATTCTAAAGCACATAATCTCAGTGCCATTTAGAACCATGTGCATTTCTAAAATCCTCTATTACTGCAAATCTCTCAGTTGTATTTTCTACTGAATTGTCTGTTTCTCATTATCAAAGTCTAAAAGAAATTTGATACAGTCATGTAACACTTGGAGAAGGAGCATTAGAAAAATGCATTCCAAAGTGTTCAGCTTATCTTTTCTTTCCCAAGCAGTAACTACTGTCTGACTTTCCTCCTCTAGAGCAGCCAGTTGGGAGAGTGAAGGAAAAAAATCAAACCAAAGTAAATTAAACAATGGCCCTATGCCTGAATCAATCACAGACATCAGCTTTTCAACAGTGAATTGTAGTTAACAGGCTAGGGCAACATTAACATGGAGAATTCTTACTCTGCAAAGCCACCTTTTGCTTGTAGAATGGAGACCACACCATGCTTCAAACCAGGTTTGCCAGAATAAGATGATGTGAGCAAAGCTGGAGATTGTCAATACTTGTAACTGTGATAGTCAGATCGCTACTATCCTCGATAAATCAGGATATGAACTCCTAGAGATGGACTATGGTACATTTTATTCTTAGCATGGCCAGAATTCAGGTATGACATGTCATCCTTCCTCAAGAGTGAAAATGTTAGAGAAAAGAAAATCTGGAGGAAAAATTGTAAAATATGAACCTTGAAGAAAGCATGTGTTATTCCAACAGGTGTTTCTGTCTGCTCCTGTAAGTCAGCTGGGTTATTCAGATATTATACAGATAGTGTTCAGACAACTCTCGATGCACATCTGATCAATTAAGATAGAATTTTGTTTTTGCAATTCAAGCTTTTAAGAAGCATTATAGTTAAAATACATAGCACAGGCATGCTGGGATAATTGGTTGTCAAAGTACATTGGTACCACTGAGTAGTCTTAAAATAGCAGGAAATACAACTGAATACTGGAAAGGAAAACACTATTTCACTTTTTCAAATAAAACATATTGCACCTCTGAGTTCACAATGGGATATTTGCTGAGAGCCTGTAATTAACTCATAATGATGAGAACCACAGTAATAAACATTTCCTTAGCAAAACACTCACTTGTTTTCATTATTTCCTACTTTTTCTCTATTTCCCTGTCACTTTTTAAGTTAGCTTGTCACTATTAATCTGGAAGGGAATGGAGAAAAGGGCAAATAATTTTTCAAGAAGTGGAATATTCATTTTAATGACCCAGAAAGCACACTTCCGGATAAAACCAGCACATCATCAGAGAGTGCAGACATCTAAGCAAAAATGAGGGGGCTTTATGACCCATTAGTAAAGTTATTTTAGTTTGAAAACTCAGAACCAAGGAAACCAAAATGTGGTTCAATAGCAGATCACCTATATCAGCTGCTTCTAGACTGACCTCCCTCCCCACTCACAGCTGTCAAATTAATCTTCCCAAATACCTTTTTATCATGTCACTCCTTTGCTCAAAACCCTTCAATAGCTGCTCAATACCAATAGCACAGAGTCCACATTCCTTGGCCCAGGCATTAAGCCCTCTCTACAATCTGGTTGCAATTTTCTTCTCTTGATTCATTTCCCACTCTTCTCTTACAACACAGTGGTCCCTGTGAATTCTCTACTCCAGTCTACACAACGCCTTTGAAAAGACTCCCTGCTTTCTTCTTTTCTTGTTCTTTTCTCGAGCTGTTCACTGGCCCAGGTGCTCCGCCATTCCTTTGCTCTACTCAGCCACATCCTGAAACACTTCTTTGGATCACAGCATATACGGCCAGGTAGGGCTACCTGTTCAGCAAATGAAACTCGGCTCTGTGTGAGAGTGCAAGCTCCATGCAAGCAGTGCATGCATGCTCATTTGCCTCAGTCGTGTCTGACTCTTTGGGACCCCATGAACTGCAGCCCACCAGGCTCCTCTGTCCATGGGATTCTCCTTGCAAGAACACTGGAGTGGGTTGCCATGCCCTCCTCCAGGGGATCTTCTCAACCCAGGGATCAAACCTGTGTCTCCTGCATTGGCAGGTGGGTTCTTTACCACTAACGCCAGCTGGGAAGGCCAGGCAGGTGTATATTACACTACTGTGTCTCTCCTTTGCATCTCCCACTATTGTTAGCACAGGATGGAGACACGGGATAAAGAGGTACTGATTGATAGAACAATTGTTACTACAATACACAAGGCAATAGCCTAGTATCTGTCTCACCAGTGTCATTTAGAAATAGCTGGTCCATTACCAAAAAAAAAGATGTCCCTCCCACTCCAAATTTCTCTGTAACTATCCCCAAGGTGAGAGTAAGGCAGAGAGTAAAACACATACATTTTTCAAAGTATTTGGGTTGACTTTGTAAAAAATTCAAATCTATAATCTAACTTATATTTTCAAATGTGTGGCAAAATTAAATAATTCTCATATATGTAAATAATAACTGCTTTAGATATGCAAACACAGCTGAATGTAGGATGCAGTCAGAATTATTGGATCCAGTTGTGGCTCTTGGTGTGATGGCTTGGCTGAAGGAAAGGACTCTAGTTACACCTACCTAACTGGGTTCATTGCTTCCTCTTCTGTTCTGCCAGCAATTCTTCTCCCAGCAGACTGAGCCATAGTTCTCTAATGAAAATCAGATCAGGTCCCTACCCTGCTTCAACCTTGCCTATGGCTTCCCCATCACATCTGAATAAAGTGCACTATCTTTTCATGAGTTATAAGGTCTATTGCTTAAATTCATCCTCCATAGTCTCCCCTCACTCACCACCCTCCAGCTGCCCTGGTCTTCCTCCTGGTCCTCTATTTTTGCATTCACTGTTTCTCCAGCCCAAACACTCCACCTTTGATCTGTGCCTGGCAGGCTTCTTACAACCATTCTCAAATACCGGTCCTCAGTTAGATCTTTCTTGTGACCACATCTAAATTCAGTAGTTTCCCCTCCCTCACCATAATCTCTATTACATCACTTTATTAAAAAACAAAACACAACAGCCCCTACTAGGATCTGAAATAATCTTCTTTATTTAGTTGTTTACTTGCCTTATGTCTATCTCTTTTCCCTAGAAGTAAATACCATTCAGCTGAGGATCTTGTCTGTTTTGATCACTGTTGTATTATTGTCATCAGAAAACTGCTTGGTATAGAGCATGTGATCAATAATATTTGTCAGATTAATAAACTTGCCTGGAGTTATATAGCTAGGAAGGGACAGAACTAGCCCTGAGACTGAAGTACATCCATCTCTGTGACCAGTTGGTGCCGCCACCCACCCTGTCCAGGGCTGATGGTGCCACAAGCTTCCACGTTCACCATCCTGGGGCTGAGTGCTAGCTGATCCAGCAGTTACAGACACGGAATCTTAGATCCAAGATGAAGACACCACAGACAGTCAATAGACCTGTCTATCCAGGGAGTGTAGCCTGTCACTCAGACCTCATCCTACATGGGGAAATGTATTGCCGAAGAATCAGCTGGAGGGAAAATCACATCTTATTGATGGGGACACTTATACATTTGTTAGATGCAACTCAGCATTTATGCCCAACGTGTAAGGCATGGAAAATGAAGGGAATGTCTGGAAAGGGAAACAGCTACATGTGGTTCACTATAAAAACGGATTAACAACATACACTCATTTGTTAGATATTGAGGAAAGCAAGAAAGGAAACAGTAAAGTCATAAAGCTGGTTGATTTGGGAATGGTGGAGTAGGTCTTTGGGGTTAGTAGATGCAAACTATTATATATAGATCAGATAACAAGATCCTACTGTATAGCACAGGGAACTATATTCAATACCCTATGACAAACCATAATGGAAATGAATATAAGAAAAAAAGAATGCTTATATACGTATAACTGAATCACTTTGCAGTACAGTAGAAGTTAACACATTGTAAAGCAACTATACTTCAACTGAAAAATAAATTTAAAATATCCAGTCTTGTCTATGAAAGTGAAAGTGAGAGTCAGTAGTGTCTGACTCTTTGCGACCCCATGGACTATATAGCCCATGGAATTTTCCAGGCCAAAATACTGCAGTGGGTAGCCTTTCCCTTCTCCAGGGGATCTTCCTAACCCAGGGATCAAAGCCAGGTCTCCTGTATTGCTCACAGATTCCTCACCAGCTGAGCCACCAGGGAAACCCAAGAATACCAGAAAGGGCAGCCCATCCCTTCTCCAGCGGATCTTCCCGACCCAGGAATCGAACCAGGGTTTCCTACACTGCAGGCGGATTCTTTACTGACCGAGCTATCAGTGAAGTCCTGTCTATGGTCAAATCAAACCTCCATTCTAATAAAAGTATAGTCTATAGCCTATGTCTATCTGAGAAAGCAGTCTTTTGGGGACAAAGTTTTCCTTGTGTAAGTTCATCATCAACTAGCATTGACATTTAACCATCTTGTAATCCTTGATGAATGATGACTAACCTAAAAATTAGAGAAATATTATAAGACAACAGGAATTGATTCATTGTGTCCCACTGACATAAAATTACTTGAAATGCTAAATGTATTGGAAAAAGAATAACAGAAAAATACTGACTCAGACAAAGGCATGCAAATGATGTTTCCTGTTACAAAGTTGTTTTAAAAGATGCAAATGCCTATTGTGTCATGAATCTGCAACAATTTATTTGCAATTTAACAGCATAGTAAAGTCAAACGTTACCATTTATTGCCAATTGGAAAGAAGGAAAAAAATGGAAAGCTCTGTGTCTGGGGAGGGATTCTGTAGTTTGGCACATTTGCTGGTTCTTAAATTAAACTGCTTTTCTGAACAAGTTTGTCTCTGAGTATGTGGTGGCCCAATGTTCTCCTGACTGATTTGGATTGCTTGTGGCCATGGAACCAGTGAGGGGGCTCCATTCATGAACAGCCCACGATGCATGACAAAGCTGTAAGGCTCATAGGAGGAAGTTAGCTGAGAAGAACTGTAGTATACCAGAGGGGGTTTGGAGAAAATTTCCATCCAGACTACAAATTGTAGACATTGATTTGAAATAAATTGTGACTGATGATCAGTCGATGATGATTTCCATAATCATTATGCTGTCTGTAATTTATCAAGGTAATGATATTTGTGTCCCCGATGTCACATTCATCCTATACTGAGGGACTGAAAAGCATGCTGTGATTTTTAAAAGCCCTTATTAAGAACCGACTGGTTTTGTTATACTTCCAGCCGTAATCAGTGGGATGGCTGAAAGTGAATAAAACATTGAAACAATCCTGCTAGGTTTGTAATAAAATTCTTTTGACAAAATCTTCTATAGCATGAAGGCAAAGATTTTATGCTTACAGCATTTTAATTAAATCCTTCTTATCAAGATTGTTCAGTGTAGTTTGCCAATATGCTTTGGAAAGAGATATTACAGCACACTGGGCAAAGAAATCTGCCAAAGAACCTCCCCTTAACCCTTCTGGACCATTTTCCCCTGGCATACTTGCTTTCCCTTTTAGATCACACTTACTTATTTATGACCATGATTTTCAGCTCATGTATGGTCAACAGGTACATTCACATCCTGCCCTTACTCCTATTAGACACAAAATTGATGAACAATATTCTCATCCTAAGTCAGAAAAAAAGCTAATGACATTAAACACTAAATGTCATAAGTATCTCTTCACCAAAAGTGAAAGTGAGCTGAGAAAGTCAACAACAGTGATATACTTAACAAAATTAACAAATGTGTTTTGAGATTGCCATTATAAAATGAATTACGATTAGATTGCAAATGCTATAGCATCACTTATATTTTCTTAGAATAAGGTTTAAATACATACAACCAAATACAGTTGAAAGAATTTCACAAATAATTCTAGCTTGGCATCTTGAGAGTTTAACAAAGTTAACATAAAGCAAAGTACTTTGATTAGAATCAGAAATAGAATATTTCAGATATTTGTTTCATGTAGCTAAAACTATAATTGTTATCTACAAACTTCCATTTCTTTCTGAAGTAATACTATCTTACTAGTCTACACTACCATTCAATTATCTCAACTTGTGCTGTATTTGTACTGTCTAATCTGGGTTCCTGGCTTCATTACCTTATTATTGATTTCTTTTTACTGTGAACATAAAATACACTGTGTTGACCATTTTTAAGTGTATAATAGCATTCAGTGAATTCATAATGTTCTTCAACCCTCACCATTATGTCCAGTTTCATTATTTTTAAGCTGTTTCTTATTTACTATCTGTCACCTATAAAAGAAAAAAGGTGATAATTATAGTAACAACTTCATATTGTTTTTGTTAGAAATAAATTAGATGCTATGATATTTGTAAAGCCTGCCTGGTGTATTTGAAATGCTAAGCTACATACTCCAAGCTTGGACTGTTTTATTCTAATGTTGACATTAACTCTTTTGAGGGCAAAAATCCTTACCAGAACCTCACAATAGAATAACCTAAATTGATTTTCTAATAAATTCTAGTGTTACAAATGCTTCCACAAATATCACCCTAGAACCTCACCATAAAATCTCAGGTAACAAATAAAACACGGTTCTGTTTTCTGATTGTACAGATGAGAAAAGTGAATCTCTGAAAGCTTGTTAAGTCACTTATCCCAGGTCCCACAGTCAAAAAGCAGAGTTAGAAACTGAACATAGCGCTTAGCACTCAGGAGGTATGAAATTATAAATGTCTGTAAATAAATGGATGAAATAAAATACTAGAATTTTGACCTCAAGTTCTCCACTACTCCAAACACAGAACAGGGACTGCTTTGTCACCTGACTTGCTTATCTGAAGCCTTTATTCAGCATTCCGGTTTGCTAAGATCCTCCAGGACTGACTGCGGGCTCTTGCTTCTTTTAATTCTTTGAGATTCACTCTTTCTCTTTGGGAAAGGGAAACGCCCCATCCCATGCTCTCAAGGCACATTTCCAGATGGGATAACTTGGACTTTGGGACATGACCACTGTGGTTGATGGTGTTCTGTGGGTTGTGCTGCTGGGTGTTGGGAGGGTGTAGAGCATGAATGTTAAAATAAATTAGACTCACTGGATAGTAGGGGGCATTAGAATGTCACATTATGGTAGTTTGTAAAAGGAAGTACTTAAAAAAAAAGTTAATCTATTTATTTTAATTGGAGGCTACTTACAATATTGTGGTGGTTTTTGCCATACATCGAGAGGAGAGCTGATCTAAGGGAACCCTTGAAGTGGGGAAGGAGGTTGACACTTGGGTCTCACCTGTGTCTCTTTAAGGGGTCCAGGAACATCTCAGTGGTCCATGGATCACTGGCACCAGAATGAGGCAAGACTGGAAATACAGTTTGCCTTACTCCTAGTGGTGGTTCTGAATTTGGGTTCAGCCTGTCTCTCCTCTCCAGCTAACCAGGCCATTTGAAATGAAACTCTTTCACTGCCAGTGGCAATATAATTTGAAAACTAAATAATTTTGGCTGTGTGGAATGGAGTGAAGGAGAAGATCGAAAATAACAGGCAATGAATTTAATATACTCAAAAATTGTATCAAAAGAAAGGTAACCTGGGCCATTCTGACACACATTAAAAAACAAAGGATTTTTTTAGGGTAATAGGGAAAATGTTCCAAGAAAAATATTTCACCTGTTGTATTTTTGAATATTTTGATACTAACATTTAAGATGTAGAATATATAATACATTTCACAAAAGCAGCAATAACTTACCTATTGAAAATTAGGTAGAGTATATGCATTCATGCAAATAATATATAAAAAATAACAGTAATATGATTTACAGATTGGTAAGCATTATAATTTTTAAAAATCTCTTAATATAACAAGTATTACTAAACTGGAGAAATATGGATTTTTGTTAAACTTTGAAAACAAATTTTGAGAAATGTAAGCTTCCTATGTAGCTTTTCAAACAAATGCCATTTAAAAATATTTTAAATGTCACTTGAAAAAAGTAAATATCAAAATTTATTTCTAGACACATTTGATGCAAAAATGTATCAAGTTTCTATCAAAAGCATGTAAGATGATTTAGTCTGTGCTATTAAAAAAATTCTCTTTTTAATCAAGCCATACTGACTAACATAATACAGTTAAAGCTGTTAGAAACATTTGTAATTTCTACTTAGATGAGGAAAGGATTGCTGAGGAGAAAGATACAATGAGAATCAGGACTAAGAGGGGAATGCAAAAGAGTAAGCTAAAAATAAAGATGAGAAGAGGTCATAAAGGCAGGGGAAAAAAGCCAAAAAAGGGAAATATGGAAAGGAGAAGGCAGGGGAGGGGGAAGGAAGGGGGAGGGAGAGAAAAAGGCATGAAAGGAGAAATGGAAGTGAAATTTGAGAACACACACTTCATTAATGAAATGATGAGAGGGAGAAGGACAGGTACTTTTAATTTCAAAATGCAAGCAAACCAAAACCAGCAGCTATGTCTTGCTAATATACCTTCTTCTTAAATAGGCGTAACATTATTTCAGTTTCCTGCAAGTCAAGGCAAAATTTAGAGGGATTATCTTTGTGTCTGTCAACAGATCATAATGGGTATTTCAGAATTTTCAAAGATAATTCAGAAAAATTCCAATAATGTCCGCATAATGTCACACAAAAGGACCTGGGTAAACTCAACAGATGTCAACTTGAAGGATGACACCATATTCCATTAGCTTGCTTTTGCTTTGACTTTTTAAGTGGCTTTTAAAAACATTTTTGAATTTTTAAACACATTAAAGAAACACTATAATGCTTTTTAGTGTGTTGAGTATGTAAAGTACAGTTTTTTCCTGCAGCATAATTGAAATCTAATTAATCATTTTCTCTAGAGATTTATTTTTTTTAAAGACAACTATTGTGACAACAATAGAGACATGACTTTGCTTGTCACACTGAAAATATTTCAGTTGAGGCAACAGTATAATTTTGTGAAAATGTGTACACACTTTAATTAGTTCTGTTCTCAAAATTTACAAAAGAAATTAACAGCCTAACTGATAACGGTTGTGAACTCTCACATCTTTAAGATAGTCATTGTGGTTTCATCTTTTAAAATAAGATTTTGATTTATCAGGAATTTTGATTACATTCATTTCTTTTCCATTCATGGATTAGGGGAATAATGTGTCCCCTTTAGTTATGGACTCAGATATTAACCTATTTTTCCCCCTCATGATAGTTTTAGTGCTGATTTATTAATAATTAGCTCGGAGGCCTCCCCTGGTTGCACAGTTTAGGAGTGAAATGTAAATTTTAGTGCCAAAGGGTTATTTTCCGCTTCTCCATCTGGGGCTCACACAACTAGATGTGTGCGTTGTTCTATATGTTCCAATCTGTTGGCTATAGGGAATCTGCAGGCATACTCTTGGAATTGTCTCATTAGCTCACAGTTTCCCTAATGACAGCCCTACTCTCTACTGACATTCTTGTATCCAAGACGGTCAGGATCCCTTGTATTATTTAAGGTTCTAGAAGTCATTGTTTTGCATATGTAAATATCATCTCTCTCTCTCTCTCTCTCTCTCTCTCTATATATATATATATATATATATATGACCAACCTAGACAGCATATTAAATAGCAGAGACATTACTTTGCCAACAAAGGTCCATCTAGTCAAAGCTATAGCTTTTCCAGTAGTCATGTATGGATGTGAGAGTTGGACTATAAAGAAAGCTGAGTGCCGAAGAATTGATGCTTTTGAACTGTGGTGTTGGAGAAGACTCTTGATAGTCCCTTGGACTGCAAGGAGATCCAACCAGTCCTTCCTAAAGGAGATCAGTCCTGAATATTCATTGGAAGGACTGATGCTGAAGCTGAAGCTCCAATGCTTTGACACCTGATGCAAAGAGCTGACTCATTGGAAAAAACCTTGATGCTGGGAAAGATTGAGGGCAGAAAGAGAAGGGGATGGCAGAGGATGAGATGGTTGGATGGCATCACTGACTCAATAGATATGAATTTGAGCAAGCTCTGGGAGTTGGTGATGAACAGGGAAGCCTGGCGTACTGCAGTCCATGGGGTTGCAAAGAGTCAGACATGAATGAGTGACTGAACTGAACCGATATATATATGTATGAAAATGAGAAAGATAGTTGTTCAGTCATGTCCAACTCTTTATGACCCCATGGACTGTGGCCCACTATGCCCCTCTGTCCATGGGATTCTCCAGGCAAGAATACTGGAGTGGTTTGCCATGCCCTCCTCATATATATGTATGTAAAATATATCTATAGTATAATATCAATATATCTATCAAAAATACTTATTAGTATATGTTATACAGTCAGCATATAACCATATATACAACTTGTTTACATGTTTATATTCTATATATGCATAGGCATACCATATTTTATTGTGATTTTCTTTATTACACTTCACAGATACTACGTTTTTTACAGACTGGAGGCTTGTGTCAGCTTTGCATCAAGCCAGTCTATTGGTGCCATTTTTCCAATAGAGTATGTTGACTTTGTGTCTGTGATCTTTGAGGTTACTACTGCAAAAAGATTAAGACTTGCTGAAGGCTCAAATGATGATTATCATTTTTCACCAATAAAGTAATTAAATACATTTTAAAATTAAGGTATATACTTTTTTCAGACATAATGCTATTGCACACTCAACAGACTGTAGTGTAGCGTAAGCATAACTTCTATATGCACTGGGAAAGCAAAAAAGCCATGTGATTTGCTTTTTTGTGATATTTGCTTTATTAATATGGTCCTTAAGAATTGAACCTGTGATATCTTTAAGGTCTGCCTATAATACATTAATGTATATGCCATAATCAATACTAATGAATTAATTCAACCAAAAAAGAGGTGAAAAGATAAGAAACAAATACAAAGATGTTGGTTACTAAGGATATTTAGCTTTTTCTTTAAAAAAAAGTATGGGTCACATAATGCCAATGTGAAGGTTAGGGTTGGGGACAGATTGAAGAGAAACTGGTGCAAATAATACCTACTCAGATTATCCCTTAACCTTTCATTTGATTATGGCACAATGCCTATTTTTGCTTAAAAGGAGATATTGAACCTCAATAACAAGGCAGGTTTACTTTTTTCTAAATGTAACCAGTGAAAATTACCTTAATGCTAAAGGTTTAGGTATGTAAAGCTGTGAAATTACTAATTCACTTGTAGTCTCTGTTATAATGCCTTCCATATGGATAGGATTTTCATATCTAAAAGAGATCCATATGGAGATTCTGGAGCCATGACTTTCCTCCCAGTGTAGCCACTAAGCTTCCAGCTGCTGGTGTTCTGAAAGCAGCCTTGTCTCACCACAGGATAGCAAGGACCCTGCAAACCCCACCTGGGCTGCACCCTGGGACACGGGACGTGCGGGCGGGGAGAGCAGCGGTTATTTATACTGCTGTGAACAAAACAGTTTTCATCTTAGCTGTCATTTTGGTTCATATAGTGACTGTTCTTTAAAGGATTCATTCATTCATTGCACAACTGACCAGTTCTATACATAACTGGGATTGTACACTATCATATTGTTTGCTAATATGTGGTCCATGTTCCATAAGCATCACTGTCACCTGTGGTGGTGGTTGTAAAGAGATTCCTGGGCTCTAAGCTATGCTGAAAGCAGAGACCTTGTGTGAGGTTTTCCCTCGTCATGTCCATAGCATCTGGTCTGAGTCTTAAACACAGTGGTCAGTCAATAGATATTTGTTCAGAAGAAAAATTAATGAACACTAGAAAATAAGATCCATTACTCTGGAATAAAAGGGAAACACTACCGAAAAAATGAAAGCCCAGGTAAAATGGTCCTTCTATTATTAGTCATCTTCAAAAAATTGGACTAAAATAATTCAAAGGAAATTCCTAATAAATCTTTAAGCTGAGTCAATGGGAAAATTAAATTTATTTGATAGTAATGTGTCCGGGAGACAGTCTTACAAAGATATATTCTATTAAACAATCTAGAAGTTTTTCTACAATGTTCCCACAGAGAAGTTTAAATTTTTAGCCATATTCTATAACTTCCCAAAGCTAGATTAAAAAAAAAAAAAGTTGAAAGCATTTAAATTTTTAAAAAATTTTTGGATATATGGTTATTTTTTAATTGTTTATAGACGAGCTCCAAGTGACTCAGGAATTTTGTACAATAAGTAGTTTACTCACTGGAAAAGACCCTGATGCTGGAAGGGATTGGGGGCAGGAGGAGAAGGGGATGACAGAGGAGGAGATGGCTGGATGGCATCACTGACTTGATGGAAATGAGTTTGGGTAAACTCCAGGAGTTGGTGATGGACAGGGAGGCCTGGCGTGCTGCAGTCCATGGGGTTGCAAAGAGTCAGACATGACTGAGCCACTGAACTGAACTGAACTGAAGCAGTTATAACATGTTAAAATTATCTATAGAAAATCACATAGGCAAACAGTAAAAACAGGAAAGAAAAACTGAAATGTAGTAAAAATAATATAGAAAAGTGATGTTAAATGCCCAAAAATAAAAAGCACAGTGGTAAAAGAGAGTGTGTATATAAGGTAGAGAGTTTATGAGGATTTTTCAGAAATGATAGGAAGGCTTACTATGAATAGCAACCAGCAGACTCTGAAAGTTTGTAAGCAAGGAAAGGAAGAAAGCAACAGTATGCCAGGAGGACAGACCAAGAGGCTCCGGCCACTAAATAATTCTTCCCTGAGTGAAGATTTGTCCTTTTCTAGTGATTAAGGATGGAGAAGGCAATGGCACCCCACTCCAGTACTCTTGCCTGGAAAATCCCATGAACAGAGGAGCCTGGTAGGCTGCAGTCCATGGGATCGCTAAGAGTTGGACACGACTGAGTGACTTCACTTTCACTTTTCACTTTCATGCACTGGAGAAGGAAATGGCAGTCCACTCCAGTGCTCTTGCCTGGAGAACCCCAGGGACGGGGGAGCCTGGTGGGCTGCCGTCTATGGGGTCGCACAGAGTCGGACATGACTGAAGGGACTTAGCAGCAGCAGCAGCAGTGATTAGGGATCAAGAACACAAAATGAAACCTGTAGTAATGATTAATGTTCTTTGCAGTAAACTCAGGGAATGGCTTATCATTAATGTGGTACTAACACAATTTCTTGCTGAAACAAGTCCTATTTTTAGGGATAGAGTATTAATAAATGCATAAATCTTGGTCCTAAGACCAAGTTACAGTTACAGATTCTATAACTAGATCTATGTACCCTTCCACATACTTGATACAGAAGAAAGGCAAGTTAAGTTTGCTAGACAGGAATGTTTCTCAAACACTTGGTTTTATGTTAAAACATTGTGTTTATTTCTATATTAATATATATATGTGTGTATATAAATATTTATATATATATATAACAAGTAGCAATATATGATCGATATTCCCTTCTCTATCCACTGCATTGTAGTCTAAAAAATACAGAGATCTATCTAGCCAATTTTACATTCCAACATTTAAGACAAGCACTAGAATGATAAGGAAATATAAAGTACATGTGTTCTATAGATTTCCTGATTAATAGCAAAATTTGGACCAAATTAGCTCACTCTCATCACTAGCATTTCATAATTCAAAAGCAAATTATATTTTATTACTAAGAGCTTAAATGCAGCCATCCAAATACTTGTGTTAATATATTTAAAAATTCTGCTACTCAAAAAAATAGTCATAAGTTTTGAAAAGGATAGGCTACATTTCTTAGAAAACAACTCTTAAAACGGATTCAGTGCAATAATATATTTAATTGATTTACTCCTTCATCATACAAATTTATAAACTGTCTAAAAGACTCATTGATCCCCAATACTTAAGTATCACATTGCATGAATAACAAATGATATAAAATATGCAAAATAATAGCACATTAGCCTAAATAACACTAATAAATTGCAAAGCTTAGCATGAAATGGAAAATCACTAATGGAGCACAATGCAGTTTGTGCAACAAGCAAAACTCATACATAATGTAAGAGCACAAATATGAGCAGCAGGCTCAGAGAGGGCAATTTAAATGTGTTTTTATGGACAGGACGGATTGATCTGGAAAGTGGTTCCTGAGAAGATTCCACTTACTCTGAAGAGCATCTTGGGAGATGGTCATGATTTTTCATCTGCTTCTGAAACTTACATTGTTTAGATAACCTGTATTCTTTACACCAGTTTTATGAGTTGAAAAAAATAAAATTATTTTGAGGAGTTTCCATGAAATCACCAGAACAATGGTCATTTGATCTGGAATTTTCCTGTGTGGCATACTTCTATTTGGTATTCAAGCTCTAAGTGCTATAATTAAAAATCCCTTCCTTCACTCTATAGATAGCACCTGTAATGTAATGAAAGCTGAAAATATTCTAAAAGACGAGACTTAAGTTCTTAGTATACTGGAGCTCCATCCTGACAAGATTCAATATCATCAAGAAGCTAGTATATGGAAGGGGCATCTTGGATTCCATTCAAGGGAAATAAGTTATGAACACATTAGAAGGAACTTGTTAGGACTATGTTCCAACCAAAAGTTGGTCCCCAGGCA
This sequence comes from Cervus elaphus, assembly GCF_910594005.1. Classification (NCBI taxonomy): domain Eukaryota; kingdom Metazoa; phylum Chordata; class Mammalia; order Artiodactyla; family Cervidae; genus Cervus; species Cervus elaphus. The sequence goes on along the minus strand of NC_057846.1, from coordinate 20,858,664 downwards.
TAGAGATTGATGATAACATTATTAAGTAAAGCTCAGGTGTTTTCTACTTTCATTTTTACCTTAATATCACCTCTAGATTTAATTGGTATTTCAAAAGAGAAAATAGTTTGAATTTGAACATTTTGTATCTAAAGGTGAGTGTAAAGATGAGAGTTTGAAGGTGATATGAAGTTGTCAAAAGTCATAAAGCTGCTACTAATTTTGAGATAAAAATAAATTTTGCTACTGAAGGAGAAGCTTAGCTAATACAATAGGGAATAGAATAACGAGTTCATCTAATATAGTCCCTAAAAGTGAAGAGAAGATTTTAGTCAAAGGAACTTCGAGAAGATGGAATCTGTTTGTAACAGAACACTCTGGGGATGTAGAGTGAGTAAAAATAGAGCTTTGTCCTTCACTCATTTCTATCCTCATTGGTTCATCTATGAGCTTCCTTTTGAATTCTGATCCCATCGGCTCACTCAGGAAAAATACAACCAGTATTCCGTGTCCATCCATCATATTGTTCGTGATACATTAGTGATCAATACCATCAATATAAACAATTTTAATGTTAACATTTCCTCAAAAAAGAGAATTTGAAGAATACTTAATACTATATACCATGTGATTCACCTTGGAGATGTCTGGACATGGTGTGTCATAAAACAATTGTGATAATGCTCAGGTGACCTCTTAATACCTTAGACTAATTGAACAAACTATGGGATGCTCAGTCAGAGCACACCTGCTTCATGCATATGATTTGCTACTGAGCATTAAACGGTAAATGGATTAGCCAAGAGGGAGTTGCAGAGAAATATTTATGATGTGGTACAAATATTTTGTTTCAGAGATTATTATAAAATTCATATATGAGGAATTGGTTAATTATGCACTTAAGTCCTATTGATCAGAAAACTTATTATAAAAATAAAACAAGAGAATGGGTTAAACAGATTGCTGGAGAATTAGATGCTTAAAATAGAATTGAGGCTTAGGATAAAATAGAAATTAATGAAATAAAAGTATAATATGACCACTGATAAACAGGTAAAAGTAGCTTGTTTCTGACTTGATTTTTATAGGTAATAAACAGAAAAATGATACTTAAAATTCATTTCCGTTGTCTTTCTATTGTAGTAGATAACAGATTTTACCAATCTTATTATCTACTATCTGATTACTTTTGCAATTTTTAAATTATTACAAGGTTTATTGTTGACAAGGTTTTTTATTTATTTAGTAACAAATTTTTATAAAGGTTATCAGCAGAACATATTCTCTTAATGTTGCTTGTGATCAATAGTCTCCAACTCAGAAAAAAAAAAGTTACAGAGATTAGTAAACATATATTTAGATATGAAAAATGAAGAAAAAATTCACATATATCACTAAATTTGTATTTAATGCATTGAAAGTCAACATTACTTTATAGAAATTCTCATAAAGTTGATTTTGAACCTTAGATTTCAACAGTTAATAAACTCTGATTGCTGCTAACATTCAAGAACCCTTATTTTTATAGATGTCAACTTTTTTATTTTTTTCTTTGGTGAGTGGTGTATAAACTTAACTGATATATTAATAGAGTTTTTTGGCTCTCTAAAGAAGGAAGTCTCCAAATTAGCTTTATGCTACATTTTCTGTATATACAAAACAAATGGACAGAGGAAATGTCAGGAGTATATTATTATTGCTTTAAATAACACTTAAGAACTCAATTTCAGATGAAATAGTATTAAAGAATACTTAAAAAACAAAAAATATAAAAGAATTGAAACAGCAGAGAAATGCTCTACAGTGTGGGATGAATGTAAGTGCTAGAAAAACAAATATATAAAACCAAATCTGTCTTTCTAAAACAAACTTTAGCATGTGATTTTCAAACTCTTTGATATATGAGAATTATGAGCACTCTTTATTTGAAAATGGAGATTATTGGTATTACTAAAGGGATTCTGATTCAACAGGTCTGAGGAGATGCCTAAAAATACCTATTTTCAATTACCTTTCTTAGATGCCCTGTTGCAGCTGACCCTTGAACGCACTTTGAGAAGTGCAATTTCAGAATGTGAATTTATGCAGTTTTTTAAAAAGTTATTGCACACTCCTGTCTCTTGAATTTTAACTTGTTTTTAAGGTGCACAATATTCTTGCTCACTAATAGCAAAAAGAGTCTCCCTTTTTAAGACATACAGTGTCAAATAGCTGAAAGTAATTATAGAGACAAAGACACTAAACTGAAAATACATAGACTTCAGCTAAGTAAACATGTCTACATAACATAAAAACAGTCTAATTCTAGTCTTGTTTAAAGGTTCTCCACATTTATATAAAAATAGTTTGCAATCCAGAAAGTAAAAACAATAAGCAAATACAAAACATACAAGGAAAATAAGACACATCACAAGCAAGAGTCAGTAGAAGCAACAGCAGTAAGTCTATCAAATGTTCAGATACTAGAATTATCAGCCTCAGAATATAAAATATGTATGCCTAAAATGTCTCAAGAAATAAAAAAGAAAACTATGAAGAACTCAATATCAAACATATAATAACTGAAATGAAAAATTCAGTTGATGAGTTTAACAACTGTAAATGAAGATTTCCAAATGTATGTACATTTTAAAACTTCATCTCTGAAACACATCAGTGAAAATATGAAAAAAAAAGTATAATATCATAACAGTTTCACTAATGAACATAGCTGCAAAAGAAATCCAGTAATGCAGAGAAATATAACTCTTAGGACAGAGTTATGTTGCTTTAGAAATGCAAGTGTAGCAGAGGCTCCTAATGTACCCCCATTTCAGAATCTCCACTTCCGTTGGGCACATGGCAGAGTTTCATCTCTCCACATCCATATAAGTAGTTCAGGCAAAAGGGCTGTGGACAGAGGAGACATGAGCCACTTCTGGGTTAGAGCATTTCACTGCCAAAGAAAGGCCTTTTGATGCTCTGCTCCTGTGTTACAGTGATCATGAAAGCATGCATTTAGATGGTTCATCCATTAGCTCAGGTCCTAGAGTGACTAAAATAAGCATAAGTCTCTTGCTGGACATGTAACAATTATTGGTTTTAACTGAGATTTGAGGGCATGCTTATTAATTCAGCACAGCTTAACCTACACTGACTAATAACATGGTTTTAAAATTAGAAAAATCTTTAAATGAAGTTTGCCGCGTTCACAGATTAAGGAGAAAAATAAACTAAATAGATGTGAAAATAGATGTGATAAAATATACATTCATGATAAAAACTCTTAAAATTTGAAATATTAATTGAAGTACATTTTAAAAAGGATATTATCATACAAAATAGTGAAACATTGAAGATACTTTTTTTAAGATCACTCTTTAAGGGTGGCTGCTAATATGACCTCTATTCAACATTATTTTAGAAGCTGTAGACAGTCCAATAAGACAAGAGAAAAACTAGTTTAAAAATTGGAAAGCAACAAACAAAACTGTTCCTATTAATAAATATTATGCCAGTCTACATATTTTCCAATATAAAGATAAACTGTTAGAATGAGCAAGAGATTTTGGTAAGGTTCTCAGAAAGTTAATTATTATGTAAGATAATTTGCTTTTTTATGTTACAGTAAACAGAAGATAAATTTAAAATATGCCAGTCACAGCAGCATCCAAAACCTCCTGTTATAAACAAAATGTGTGCAAGATTGTTATGAAAAAATTATAAAACTTTGTTGACATTGAAATCGTCCTCAATGAAGGTACAGATAGACCATATTTAAAGATTAGTAAAATCGGTGACTTAAAGATGTCAATTTTCCTTCAAGTTGGACTATGGATTTAGTTTAAACTCCCCTTTCCCAAAGAAAGACATTTTTTAAAAAAATGTTATAACTCAATGGACCAAATCCAAATGTACATGGAATAACAAATTCCAAGAATAGCTAAGAAATCTTACAAAAAAACAGGCGGGGCACTGGCTTTACCAGGTATTAGATATCATGAGCTGGAGTATTGATATATTTTGATATTTGCACACACTGGACAATGGAACACAATTATATCCAAGAATCAGAGCCACGTATAGATGAACACCTGATAAATGTCAAGGTGATATTGGAAATGAATGAGACAAGGATGGACTTTCAATAAGTGATGCCATGATGAAGCATTCATATGATTCTTATGGAAAAAAGAATTGAACTCCTTCCTTAGACACAGCAGACACCCATCCCAGATTGTTGAAAGACCGAAATGCATAAATGACATATATTATTTTAAAAATTTAAATTCCTGTGGTGCATAATAACAGACCTTGAACTATGGAAGAAGTGAGGAGTGGTATATATGTTTAAAATATAAATGGCTATTTCACTTTATAAATAGATAAATATTTCAAGTTAACAACAACATATCAAGTCAGCCAATAAGAATATGAGTACTGTAGACTAGAATTAACATTAAATGAATTTATAAATTTATTTGTTTATTTATTTTTAACTGGAGAATAATTGCATTATAATATTCTGTTGGTTTCTGCCACAAACAAGATGAATCAGCCATAAGCATACATGTGTCTCCTCCCTCTTACTCAGATAATTTTTAAAGAGGAGGTAGGGTATGTGTGTATGAAAACAGTGTAACAAACGTTACTTGGAAAAGACTCTGGGAAGAAAAAGATGAATGAGAAGCAATTTTGTCCTCAAGGAGTTCACCGTCCATCAGATAATATTCATGGGACTTAATTGCTTATTTTTGCCATCACTGCTTTCCTACAGTCGAAAGCTATATAGAAAGGACTCCAGAGAAAGTGCACTACAGATACAAAGGTCAAAAAGACAAAGGATTTGGGATCACCTAGAATGTATCCCTGAAGATATAACTTCACATGGCATAATTTTTGAAGCAAATAATAGTATCCATTGTTCTGAATTTTTAATCAGACAATTAACCAAGTCTGGCTACTTAATAAGATAACTTGTGGCATTTATATTAATTACATACACATCCTTTTAATTCTTTTAATTATGTACCTTAATGGTTTTGCTACTGATAACTAGAAAATAACAAGGTTTAGTAAACATGCAAGCCTCATCACGTTCTTCATTAAATAAGTGGAGTATTAGATCTGTCAAATTTTAGGTGAATAAACAATATACTTGCCTGAATTACAGCAAAACATCTTTAAACTCATGCTAAGCAACCTGGAGTTGATTACACTGGTCGCCAATAACGGTTGACTTTGTCCATCATGTACAGTAAGTCATCTCTCTCTGATCACTTGAGCTTCATTATTCACATAATTACTGTAATCATTATGACACTAATGACTGCTGAAGTCTAAATATGTGAAATTAATTCACTAACAAGTGTAAATATGCATCCATGAAAGGACAGTATAGAAAATGGAAAATGAGACTCGTTCTCTGTTAAAAGTAGGAAATTAGTACCTAGATTAGAATATCAGTACAGCACACATGAGCAGTGACTGTAACCATACTGTGACCATGGTTAGATAAATTTAGTTATAATTAACCATATAGAAGTGAATATGTAGACTACATGTAAATTTTCTCTTATGAACTAAATTGGAAAATCTAGTTCAGTTTCTTGAGTCCAAAATAAATTAATTCATAAAGGTGACCTAATGGTTGACACATTTTAGAATTTGAGGGTGACCCTGATCACCAGTGTTTTTTTTTAACTGATCTTACTGGCTTGCTGGGTGTCCCCTTTCTCCCTTGCAGTTCTGTATCTGTCCTTCCCAAAGCAGAGTGCTCGGTCAAAAAGGACGCTTTTTTTTTTTTTTAAGTTAAAGAACTTTCTACATTGATTTCTGTATAGGTACATGCCAAATTTTAGTTTATCTGAACATCCTAGAATTGAAAAGTGACACTGGAAAAGTAATAAAAGGAATAAGAAATCCTTTGTTTTAGATATCTTGTTTTGAAAAACAATCCAGTTGAAACCAGCCTCCCAAATCTGTCCCCAACAGGCTACCTGAGGGAGGGCATGCGCCTTTTTTCTCTGATGGAAAGATAACCACCTGCCTGATACTTAGTCCACCTCACAAAGAGTGGTTGGTACCTGAATGCCTGACAAGATCACTCACAAGTTGGCTACGAGGCCAGCTTTCCCCGACCCGTGACAAGGCCAAGGGCAGGAACTTGAGCTTGTCTTGGGGAGCCTGCATCCCAGGTGCAGGTGCAGGCCAGCTGGAGGCTGCTCGAAAGCCAGTTGGTGCCACCGAGTCCAGATCCACACTTGCTGAGATTCTGAACCTTCCTGCATCCCAACTACCTGTTGTGGCAAGCCCCCTGGAATACCGGTGATGAGGCCCATATTTAAAACGGTCTGTGACTGACAGGACAGGAAACAATACGTTTGAAATAGCAGCAGATTTAGTTGAATGAGTTGGGCATCTCTTTTTATTCTACAACAAATAAACATGACACAGGGATATGTTATTGAAAATGCCATATGTCTGAGTCGGAGAATAAAAGGTTTGATTCAATAAGAATTTGTCGAGCAGTGACCAGGAATGAGGCAGTAGGGGCAGATGCTATGGGCAATCAAAATCCCCTTCCCTTCTTCCTCCGTTTGTTTTAGCAAATTTATTTTTTCTTACAAGTTTAGTTTTGTTCCTCCAGCCTGCATGACTCTAAGTGCAATTGGCTTGCAGACTTCAAAGCAGACTTTCAAAAAAGTTCCTGTACTTGAATACTCTCCAAGTTGGAGTTGCCTTAATTAATGAGTTAACTTTAAAACCAAGATTTAATAAGTTCTCAACCAGGTGCCAAGTGTGTTTGGAGTCAGATAGAGAGGGATGCCCCTTGCTCTTGAGAAGCAACAGCCTAGACATGAAGGAGGCATCTAACCAAGTGATTCCAATCTAATTTAATCCACAGGTCACTGCTAGTTGTTAAGAATGTCACTGAATGTGTCATGGTGAAGAAGAAAGTTTCCAGAAGCAGTAGAGGGGCAAGGAAGAACAGCAAGGAGAGAAAAATGAAATGCGTGGAGTGTAAAAGCAAAGATTTCCCCTCCCTGTTCAAAGTGTGAATGCATCACACTTGAATGTGAAAGAGACGAGAGAGCAGGGGAAGCTGGGGCCATCCTGAAGGACCTGGCAAGCGTGCCCGTGAGTTCGGATTTGATCCTGAAGAACAGTGAGAAATGGATCCAAGGTTCAGATCTGGTTTTTCTTCCAATAAGATAACTCCACATTTTAGGGTGATGTGGGGAGCTTGGAGGCAGAGTCAGCAGCCCCAGCTGAACAAGAATACATGGAAACCTGAGTGAAAACAGCAGCCTTGGAGATGAAGAACCACCAGGGGAGGGAGAGGAAAGGGACTTAGCATTTGAATGGACAGAGCTAGTGATGCAGGGCTCAGAGCATAAGGGGCAAGGGGAGTCGGGAGAAAACGGCAGTCAACGGATCACTTCCCTGTTGCCATTTTGGTGAACCAACTCATCTTCTCATGCTTCAGACTTAGACTTACACTTTCTGTCACGAAGGAACCACATCCTTGCATACTGTATTCTCATGAACACAATGATGTCAGGCTTCTTTTTTTATTTTTTTTAAAGCAAAGACCATATTTTAAGTCTCCTATTTCATTACTTCAGGTTCTTTACAGATACATTTTAGTCTGCCATACACTCAGCACTCTGACACCCACTCCTGAGAACATAAATGAAGGAGAAACGCATTGGTCTACTCTGAATTCATAGTGTAGTTTGGAAGACAAGAAGCACACACAATATACCCTCTAGACTTTGCAAACAACGTAGGTCAGTTCATGGCTGTTCAGAGAGGGACAGGGTTAGCAAAGTTGGACTGACCTTGGGATGCTGGGTGCGACTGACCTGGGAGTGGGACTGACCTTGGAGACACTGGTCAGCAAAGTGGGACTGACCTTGGAGATACCGGATAACATTTCCAGTGGAGGAAATGTTACTGACACTAATCAGTACTAAGGAATGTTACTGAGGCTAATCAGAATGTTACTGAGGCTAATCAGTCCCACTGGTTAGCGAAGTGGGACTGACCTTGGAGACACTGGAAAACATTTACAGTGGAGGGAGGGAGGGAAACAAGAGGCATATTATGCTTTTGAGGCAGTTAGAAGGTGGGCTTATCTGAAGCAGCGTCTACCACCTGGGGGTGGGAGGATGCATCAGAAATAAGATTGAGGGTCCTGAAAGCCAGGCAGAGAGGTTCAGGCATTGTGTATCCAGAGAGTATAGGAAAGGTACACAAAGTCTTCTGCAAAATTGTCAATTATTTCCTATTATTTCACCAAAGTCCTCCATACCATGAATGACCCAAGAGCAGGTATGTGTCGGTCACCTTTATTTATATCTGAACATTAATATATATCACCCATACTTCATACAGAGTCAGCATAGAACATGCTGAATCCACCCTGGAAATCCTTTGACCTCTTAGTTTCTTGCTTCCAGTGAGTAACTTCTCACTCACTGCACTATCCTCTGAGTAGCCCCTATTGTGGGTATCCCAGGTGGTGCAGCAGTAAAGGCCTGCCTGCCAAAGCAGGAGCTGCAGGACATACGGGCTTGAGACCTGGGTCAGGAAGCCTAAGCCTGGAGAAGGAAAGGGCAGCCCACTCCCATATTCTTCACTGGAGAATTCCACGGACATAGGAGCCTGGCAGGATACAGTCCATGGGGTCACAGAGAGTCAGACTGGACTGAGCTCACACACACAACCTCTATTTTATCCCTTGTGTAACTGATTAAATATTGGCTGGTTTCAAGACAAACAAACTTCCTTGATAAATTTAACCAACATCTCAGATTCTGTTCTCTACAAGCTTTGTTCTTTCTTCCCCAATATTCTGTGATTGATGTACTTGAAAGCAGATTTTATGACATTTCCACATATTTTGAAAAAATATGGAAATTAAGTTCAGTGATCTTTGAAAATGGGCTATCTTATTTTAGTTTTTTTTTTTTTTTAATTTTACAGTAGAGGCAATATTCCTTTATATCTGGTCTTTTTCAAATCTCAAAAATCAGCTTTACTGCACATTAAATATATGTAATTAAAATTATGGGTTAATGCTTTGAGGGTCAAATAACTGATGTAACAATATTAAATAATATACCATTTGTCTTTTCTCACTTGCATAGCAGAAAATCAAATGGCAGAAATAACTATCAAAAATGGACTTACTAGAGTTACACCTACAGATTACAAAATGACCTTTCAATTTTTGCCACCCTTTAGTTAAGTTGGAAAAAAAGTAGAGACTTTTAATCATAAATATTTTAAATTTGTGGAGAGCAAAGGATAAGAAAGAGAGTTATCTTTAGGCCACAATCTAGTTTTAAATATGAAAAAGGAAAATGTTTATTGTTTATCTTTATGGCATATATATTGGGTTGGTCAAAAATTTCGTTCGGATTTTTCTGTAACATGGAAAATGTGAGTGAACTTTTTGGCCAACGTAATATTTAATCAGAAAAACAAATGTTTTCATAGATTATGAAAAATGAGTTTGGGGGAGGAAGAGGAATTAAAAAAATTTTTTTTAAGTCTTTATTGAAAGTGTTACAATATTACTTCTGTTGTTTATGTTCTGTTTTTTGGCCATGAAGCATGTGCGATCCCTGACCAGGGGTTGAACCCACACCCTCAGCACTGGAAGGCAATCTTAACCCCTGGGCCACCAGGGAAGTCCAGAGGAACATTTTTAAGATGATTTTTAAGAATAGTTTTTATTCCCAGGAGGCTGATGTCTAATTGAGATTATATGTATATGAGAAGTTAAACAAAATAGTCCCCCAGTATTTAGGTAATTAGGAAACTGTCATTCTGAAACTGAAAATAGTAACAATTCCAATTAGTGAACTATCCAAGCTTAACATCTGCAGGAGTGGCCTTGCCTGGGGCAAGGTTATAGGGTCACATTTCCCAGGAATCTTTCCAGGACTATAAAATATTTAGAGATTTGCATCTATTTGGGAAGGGTATAGTTATTAAACATTTGCTATGTGTTTACTATGTGCAAGGTGCTATGCAAGGCAATTTATACAACATGATCTAATCCCATCCTCAGTCTTCCCAGGTGGCTCAGTGGTAAAGAATCTACCTGTAATGCATGAGATGTGGGTTCAATTCATGGGTTGGGAAGATCCCCTGGAGAGGAAATGACAACCCACTCCAATATTCTTGCCTGGGAAATCCCATGGACAGAGGAGCCTGGCAGGCGACAGTCTATGGGGTCACAAAGAGTTGGACACGATTTAGTGACTTAACAACAATCCCATTCTTATCTCTTTTCTCTAAGGTAATGTTATTTTCCATAATTTATAGGTGAAAGAACTGAGGTTAGAGAGAATGAGAGAACAGGATGTAAGCTAGATGCCTCTGTTCCTATAGAAAATGTCTATAATGAAGAAACCCACTATGTAAGCGTAGACTCTTGGAACGTTCATATAAACAGCATTCTCTGAAGACCAAGATGCTATTTAACATCAAATAGGACCCTCTGCTCACATGTGTGAGATCTTGTCCCTGGCACCTAAATTATCTTGGTGCTTTTCTCTTTCCCACTAGGTCCCTGAAGGAAATGACTCTGTCTTGGCCCTCTTAAAGCACACCTTAAGACAACAATTCAAGTTTAAGTGCTTTACATGGGAGATGAAAGAATCATCAGAAAGAAAGGAACAGAATACAAACATTACAGGCATGTTAACAATGCACCACAAATGCCCAGAGCTTACCAACGCTGGGGAAACTCTGGGAGCCAAAGTCTTCATTGGGATCTCTTGATGGTTCACACAACATTCAAACTAAGATCATGGCATCTGATCTGATCACTTCATGCCTAATAGATGGGAAAAAGTGGAAACAGTGGTAGACTTGATTTTCTTGGGCTCCAAAATCACTGTAAATGGTGACTGCAGCCATGAAATTAAAAGACACTTGCTCCTTGGAAGAAAAGCTATGACAAACCTAGACAGCATGTTAACAAGCAGAAATATAACTTTTCTGACAAAGGTCTGTCCAGTCAAAGCTATGGTTTCTTCAGTAAATCCGTCTAGTCAAAGTTATGGTTTCTCCAGTAGTCATGTTTGAAAGTGAAAATTAGACCATAAAGAAAGCTGAGTGCCAAAGAAATGATGCTTTCAAATCGTGGTGTTGGAGAAGACTGTTGAGAGTTCCTTGGACAGCAAGGAGATCAAACCAGTCAATCCTAAAGAAACCAACCCTGAATATTCATTGGAAGGACTGATGCTGAAGCTGAAACTCCAATTGTTTGGCCACCTGATGTGAAGAGCTGACTCATACGAAAAGACCCTAATGCTGGGAAAGATTGAAGGCAGAGGACGAGAGAGGATGAGATGGTTGGATGGCATCACTGACTCAATGGACATGAGTTTGAGCAAACTCTGGGAGTTGGTGATGGACAAGGAAGTCTGCTGTGCTACAGTCCATGGGGTCACAAAGAATCATACATGACTTAGTGACTGAACAACAACAACACAAAAGTGCTATTCAAATACCATTAGTATTGGAAGACATAGTATGGATGCCATTGAATAGCCTCAGGATACCAAAACCAAATGGGCTTCCCTGGTGCAGGAGCCTCTGGCCTGGACCATCCAGGAAGTCCCTTCATCACGATGGGTGGACAGGACTGCAAATCAGGGATTTATTAAAAGAGCACATCAAAGGCATGTGACGTCAGGAGCAGCCTACCTTTCACTTTCTCTCTGGAAATCAAGGAGACTGTAAACATTCAGTTTAGTGAGACAAATGGCCCTGTCCCTTTTCCTTCATAGAAAGGTTTAAGGCAGAGACCTAGGTTCCTAAAAGCAAGTGGTACTCTCCTTCTGGAGGCCTAATTGGAGGCATCAAGACCACAGCAAATCTTTTTTCCAGGGAAGTCAGAGGAAGAGGTCTCATCATTATTTCAGAACAAGTAGGTTCTAATTACTGTTCCAGATGTCAGCTCCATCTTTCTGTTTTCCCTGTGTTTGTGCCTGAGAAAAAGCAACGTGAAAACAGCTGGTCTTCTTTGTGACCACTCTCACATTTCCTCTCTCTGCAGAAGACTTTATTGCCTTGTCCTGCTCTTGAATTGTTTTATTGGGGTTGCTCTCATTTCCTGGATGGGATTTCCCCACCCCTGGGGTGATGCACTGGACCTCGGCGGTCCCTCCTTCAGCCGCAGAGCCCAGCCTGGTATGGGTCACCCTGGAAGTCCTCTCTAAATAGCTGAGAATGGAAGTGACCTTCTGTGTGTGGTAGTGACTGTTAGAGACACAAGAGCTTTGGGAAGCATTGCTTGATCTGCTGGAGTCTTCTCTGTGGAGGAGGGAGCATCAGCAGAGCTTGGTTGTGCTAAGTGAACATCTTACAGGGAAAAAGTGCTAGTCCAGGGCCAGAGACGCCTCTGGGCGGGATACTTTTTGACACCTCTAGACGTTCAGGAGCAGTGTTTGCTTCTGTCTCTGCTGAGACCTCCCAGCTGTTTGCAGAGAAGGCTGGAGCTGAACTTGAACTCAACACACTTTCTTTCTCTTTTGCAAACAAGTGTGCCCTGAATTAATAGGCAGAGGGTGCGACGATGTGACAAAATACTGTATTTCAAGAGTCACTAACTACTGACTTTCCAAGGTTATCCTGGTCTCCCCGGGTCCTAATACATACACCTGCCAATTAGAGCCAGTGATGGCTGAAGTGATATTCTATTTGCAAGGACCGACTAGGCATGGCCAGCCTGGTACGCTAATCACAGCTGTGCCATTTCCTCAGGCTTTCTTCGACATGACCTTGCTTGTCTTGTTTAATTCTGCCCCAAATCCTAGAAGGTAAGGCAGAGAGGCATCACTATGATTCCTCTCTTTACAGGACTCGTCTGTCCAATGTTAATTACTCAGCCAGGAAATGACAGACACGAGATCAGAGCCAGGTCTCCTGATTCCCAATTTTATGCCATTTTGACATCACACTTCCGTCCTGGGAGAGACGAAGATTGTCTGAGTGGCTGGAGTCCTCCCTTTCCCGTTGGGGTGAACACGGGAATTTGTGAATTTTATCTTCCTTTAGGGCAGTGGTTCTTAACCCTGGTTGCACATTAAAATCATCTGGGGAGCTTTTAAACAATATCTTTTCTGGGACTTTACCCCAAGCCAATTAAATCTAAGTCTCTTGGAGTGGACCTAGGCATCTGTATTTTTCAAAAGCTCCCTGGATGATTCTAATGTGTGGCTAGGGTTAAAATTCACTGCCTTAGAGTAATAATCCACAGAACACTGATTGCATTTTTCCACTTTTAAACCACTTTGGGAGTGTAACAATGAAAAATCCTAATAGCAACTTGGCTGGCAGCTTTGGAAGAGAGGCCCTGGCCTTGGTCCTTGGTGGAAATTCGTGTTTATGTAGAGATTGACTGGCAGATGAGATGGTAAAGAAACACCTCTACTGCCTGCGGAGAACGCTTCTACCGACAGCAGAGCTATCAATCCAGACATTGTGTAAGGTAAAGAAATTGCAGGCTGATCCCTTCACACCTTTTAATTATGTTACCTTAATCATTTTACTATTGATGACCAGCAAATTAACATGTATCTTTGCTATCAACACGTAGTCACTGATTTCCTTTGTTAAGTAGCTATGGTTGGTTTTCCCCTGCTTATATTTTTCTTCAAAGAATTATGGATAGCTTTATTCATTTCAAGGTTAACTTAGTAATTAGCTTTTGTATATATCCCATTCATTGGGGGAATTATTTAGTTACACTTTGATAGGAATAAGTATACATAAGTGGAATGCTTTTATTTCTTTAAAAATTAACCTACTATTGACAAATCTGTGCTTAGTATTTAAAAATTATCTTACAATACCTTGTTTTTCTTGTATGAAACTCTTTAAAGTATGTGTTAATTGGCAAGCTTACCTCTGTGCCAATCTTTGTGCTTGGTTTTGGAATCACAGAGAGGCATATGCTGTGGACCCTTCTTTATGAGAAAAACTATGGTACAGATATAAAAAAGTAGGAGAGAAGAAGACAGACTTCAAGGAGGAAATTGATTTTTTTTTAATTGAGTCTGTGTAAAACATTTCTTAGTAAAAAATACATTGGTCTTGAGTTCCCAAATCACCATATTCACTGAGTTCTAAGGCATATGTTTTCCACATTTCATGCAAAAAAATAAAATGTAATTTCATGAATCATTTTGGATTTTTTTGAAAACACTTATTATGTTAACTGTATGTTTTGTAATTGGGGATATTTTACTATCAATAAAATATGATATTACATTTGCTGAATTAGATTTCTTTTCTGAAGTTTACCAAATATCTCAACTCTAATAATCCCTCTTCCAGTTTTTTCACTTGATTATTACTACAACTTCAAATGCCTTTTTACAACACTGTATATCCATTTGTGTACCAATGAAACGGTAGATAGATAGCTGATAGAGTTTTTCCCACTATATTCTGAAGGAAAAATGTAAGTATTAACTACCCTGAATCTGTTTTTTTTTTTTTTTTGATAGTATCTTCCTATTGCTAGTAGAAACCACAGGTTCTTATGCTGCTAACACACAGGAACATATACTATTCAGGCCTTTAGAGTCATTTCTGAGAATTAAATTAAAAATGTGACAGGTAACCCATAACTTTACATAATTATCAATCAAATGGACTCTATATGCTAAGTGACTCAGTTCGTCCTCAAATGTCAATTAACGCCCAGTGGTCTTAGCGTGTTGTAACCTCATAGCCTGAAATAACTAATGTACCTCTCTTATCCATCTACTTCCTGTCAGAGCATGGTTAGGGCACTGAGCATAAGTGAGTTCAGTGAGTTAGAGGATCGCTTTTCAGTAATTTTGATTCATTTCCACTTGTTACAAGTGCCTTGAATATTAAGACTTGCCCTGATCAGCAACTCATGCTGTTATGATATAACTACTTTTCACTTTTCCCCTCATGACATAAAAATGGAAAGCCGGTATGCAGAAGTATATATCCTTTTCTAGTTTTAGAAACAGACTGTTAGGGTTGTTATTTTACATTGTGTTATATGGTACCCCAAAAATGTTGGCTGAGAGAACTCTCTTAGCAGTGTGTATATTGGGCTAATAAATTTGCAGCACTATTAATAGATTATGTTATCAGGAAAAAAAAAAAAAAGGAGAAAAAGTCCCAGACAGAAGTCCCTTTGTAAGAAAGGCTAAGCAGCACACTCAGCAGGAACTCTGTTTAAATGTCCTCATACATCTGTATCTTAAAATGTCCTCATACATCTGCATCCTTTTAAGATGCAACTGTCTTCACAGTGAGGTGGCTTCCCCCATACGCAGAAGCCGTCTCTTCAAAAGCCTTTGATTAATTTGAACACAATGAAGGGCAGACGAGATCCCTGCCATTTAGTGAGCCAAAACAATCCAATGCCAACTGCAATAAACTCTGAAGCTGTCATCGAGTCAAGCTGTGAGGGAGACAACTGCGATTACAAGCAATAGTTTCCTTCAGTGGTTTCATAATTTCAATTTTTTTGTTATATTTCCAGATTTCCAATAGTTACAGTAAGAATGCTTTCATAGAGAAATCTTTTCCCCAGGGGTGACTCTCAACAACTTAGTGTATTGGTTTTTTTCCCCATCATTGATTCAAAGATAGAAGCTCATCAGGCAAGAAATATTGTGATTACAAGTCGTATATAAATTATTTAGAGGGGTTCAGCCAATCAAAACAGAGATCTAAGTGACTATTTTCCTCTTGATGCCTTTGTAACTCCTACTCAAAAAGCAAATTTCTGATTGATAGAATATTTCTGAAGTTATTTTAAAAAGGCCATGCTTTTGGATGGGAGGAGGATCTCAATATGAATGGTTCACATACTTGAACAATAACTCTCTCATGACAACTTTACAGAGGAGAGGCAGAGAAAAACACCAAAATAGCAACAAACAGAGGAGTAAGGAAGCTGACGAGAGAGAAGGCAAGACAGGTAATTAGGTCTGTCCTGGAAAGGAGATTCATAAATTTGATGCTTCCTACTTATTCCAGCTCTGGCTAAAGAGAATGATCACTGTTTTTCGTTACCCAAACACTCTCATTTCATAGACAGTTTGCTCATGCCTTCCAATGGGAACATTTAGCTCCCTGTCAAGGAGACAGAGTCGCCATCTCGCTTGGATTCAGACTTTGAATATCACATGTAAGAAACAAAATGTGAATCCCTTCTCATGTGCTTCAGAGAATCCTTACACTGCATTTTGAAAATTTTATTTTTTTTCTATTTTCTTAGATGGTATGCCTTTTACTTACTCTTTACATATATATCATCCTTTAATGAAAGCTAATAATCATAGAATAACTCATTTTAGATAGAATACTGGAAAATATATTTTCTTGAATTACATAGGACTGCTATAACTCAGTTGCTCAGATGTGTTCGACTCTTTGCGACCCCATGGACTGTAGACTGCCAGGCTCCTCTGGCCCTGGAAGTTTCCATGCAAGAATACTGGAGTGGGTGCCAGGACAGCTAGTTCAGTTCAGTTTAGTCACTCAGTCGTGTCTGACTCTTTGTGATACCATGGGCTGCAGCACACCAGGCCTCCCTGTCCATAACCAACTCCCGGAGCTTGCTCAAACTCATGTCTATTGAGTTGGTGATGCCATCCAACCATCTCATCCTCTGTCATCCCCTTCTCCTCCTGCCTTCAATCTTTCCCAGCATCAGGGTCTCTTCCAATGAGTTGGTTCTTTGCATCAAGTGGCCAAAGTATGGGAGTTTCAGCTTCAGCATCAGTCCATCCAATGAATATTCAGGATTGATTTCCTTTAGGATTGATTGGTTGGATCTCCTTGCAGTCCAAGGGACTCTCAAGAATCTTCTCCAACACCACAGGTCAAAAGCATCAGTTCTTTGGTACTCAGCTTTCTTCGTGGTTCAGTTCTCACACCCATACATGACTACTGGTAAAACCATAGCTTTGACTAACCAGACCTTTGTTGGCAAAGTAATGTCTCTGCCTTTTAATACGCTGTCTAGGTTGGTCGTAACTTTTCTTGCAAGGAGCAAGCGACTTTTAATTTCATGGTTGCAGTCACCATCTGCAGTGATTTTGGAGCCCCCCCAAAATATGGGCTCTCATTGTTTCCATTGTTTCCCCATCTATTTCCATGAAGTGATGAGACTGGATGCCATGATCTTAGTTTTCTGAATGTTGAGTTTTAAGCCAGCTCTTTCACTCTCCTCTTTCACTTTCATCAAGAGGCTCTTTAGTTCCTCTTTGCTTTCTACCATAAGGGTGGTGTCATCTGCATAGCTGAGGTTATTGATATTTCTCCCAGCAATCTTGATTCCAGCTTGTGCTTCATCCAGCCCGCCATTTCACATGATGTACTCTGCATGTAAGTTAAATAAGCAGGGTGACAATTATACAGTCTTGATATACTCCTTTCCCAATTTGGAACCAGTCCATTATTCCATGTCTGGTTCTAACTGCTGCTTCTTGAACTGCATACAGATTTTTGCATGTCAGGTGATCTGGTATTCCCATCTCTTTAATAATTTTTCACAGAACTGCTGCTTCTTGAACTGCATACAGATTTTTGCATGTCAGGTGATCTGGTATTCCCATCTCTTTAATAATTTTCCACAGTTTGTTGTGATCCATACAGTCAAAGACTTTGACATAGTCAATAAATGATAAATAGAAATCCCCTTTTATTTCCTGAAATCAGACTTGGATAACCTAGAACTTTCTAAGAGCTACCACAGTTAACTTTCAAAATTGCCAAAAGTAGATGCCTTAAATTCAAAAGTGCATTGAAAAAAAAAAAATTACTCCCTTCTCCTCAAAGGGCATTCTGCAAGTGTTATACATGCTTCTTATACATTAAGCTGTGTGGTCAAGACTGGAAGCTGGATTTCGTGACTTACACAGCATCAGTGGAAAACTGAAAACATATATTAAACTACCATTCTGAACAATATGGATAATGAATAGACTAATTGGATACAAAAAGCTTTTACTTATGTCTTAGATTAGTTTTTGGAGGAGCCCAATTCAAGAAATGCACTGTGCTTTGAAATTACAAAAATATAAAGATTACAAATATTAGTGATGATCTCTTCTGTTAATAAATCTCTTCCCTTTAAAATTTAAGAGTGCAAAATCCTCCATTTTTTGGTCTCTAAATTAAAATACTTTTTCAAAAAAAAGAGAAAGAAGTCCAATCAATTATGCAGTCTCTATTGCAAAGTTTGAGAATTTTTAAGGTATTAAAGAAAACCAAGAGGTAATAAACTCACTATTAAGGCATTTAGCTTGGCAAGTGATTTATCTCTTTTTCTTTATCTGCTTAGGGTTTTTATTTCACTGTGTGAGCAAATTTTCACTGACAAGTCATTTTTGGAGAACAGCCAGAAGTAAGGGCTGTGGGGAAGGGAGAAAGATCTCCTAAGATATCAAAGACCTGGAAAAAAAACCTAATGGAGTGACATTTGTGGTTTCAAAAATAATACACCTTCTCTAGTTTCCTGTTCATTTACCAAAGTAAAGTTCTCTTGGTTTTCAGCTCTCATTATATAAGGAGATGTATAGAAGAATTCTAACCAAAATAATTTTCATTAAAATGTATAAAAAGAATTCTGAACAAACATTTCACTTCAATGGTAAAAACATTATCTATTGTTACCCTCTGCTTTCAAAAATACTCCTGATCATACCACTGCTGTGTAACTGAGTATGCAGAGCATCGGAAAAGATCTGCAGGTCTGAGTAACCTCTGTAGAAACTGGGACGGGCTATCAACGTGAGTTACTATCATTATCTGTTGGTGCTTGGACCAAATCTTCTGAGTAATCTACACCTAGTAGGTCCTCAAGAGATTCATTTCATTAAGTTGATTGCTTCCTGCAGTCTCTATGAGTTATTTTTATGGCAACATACATCTGCTACTCCATCTAAGCTCCTCGTGCAGCAGCTGTATAAACATCTCTCATGCCTAACCAGTTCTTGGCAAATTTAACAAGACTGCTGCAAACAGGTAAGTGGAGCTTACAAATGTATTTATTCATTCGATTTGTAAATATTTACTCCGTGTTCCTTGGTACTGAGCACCGGGCTAGGTGCTATGGCATTTTAAGGACTAATTAAGACAGAGTTGTGTCTTCAAGGAATCTAATTACAGACAGAGGGTTCTAAGGTAGAATATAAAGTGAGAACTGGGCCAAGATGCCAGAGTGTATTCAAAGGGAGGGGAGATGATTTCTTCCTTGGGGAACTTGAAGAGTTCTGAGGAGTGAGTGGCATTTCAGCCAGGCTGGAAGGATGGAAGAGGAAGGGGAATCCTCAAATATCAGCTAGTTGAGATGTGCTGAGTAAATACACTGAAGGGAGAAAGCACAGAACTTGCTCAAAGAATAGAAGGATGCCCAGTGAGGCCCACCTGTGAAATGAGAAAAAGGAAGTTGTCAGACGAGGCTCTCTCCAGCACCCTGGACACTGCCACCTATAAGTGGCTGGAGTGGGTCTATCCTAGCGTCCTCCAGGAATATTCTACATATACTGAGCAGAGAACAGTTTATTACAAAGCCAGGCAAGATGGGTAGTTTGTATCCTAAAAAGCCCTGAGCTCCCCAAAGGGTTTCAGCAAAGCATTTTAAAAAGCCAGGTGAGGGAGGGAGGGTCACAGGGTACATGATCAGATCATGAACAATTCTCTGATTGCCCAATAATGAAGGAACAAGGTGGTGAACTAGCAGTTAACTTTATCAATCCTTGGGTTCTAGGACTACAAGGAGATCAAACCAGTCAATCCTAAAGGAAAATCAACCCTGAATATTCATTGGAAGAACTGAGGCTGAAGCGCCAATACCTTGACCACCTGATGTGAAGAGCCAACTCACTGGAAAAGACTCTGAGGCTGGGAAAGATTGAAGGCAAAAGGAGAAAGGGGTGGCAGAGGATGAGATGGTTAGATAGCATCACCAACTCAAAGGCCATGAACTTGAGCAAACTCCTGGAGATAGTGAAGGACAGGGAGTCTGGCATGCTGCAGTCCACAGGGTCACAAAGAGTGGACACACCTTAGCAACTGAACAACAAGGTTCCAGGAAGCCTGGTGCTATGTGCTCACGGTAATCAAATAGTTACCATCTTCCACGGGTGGAGGTTTTCAGGTCTGCAAAACAACTCAGCAAATTTGCATCAAATACTTTTATCCAGGTACTTCAGAGAGAATATGGGGGAAGTCCTGTCTATTCTATATGATTGACAGTACTGCCCAAGCAGGAAACCTGAAACAAGATGACAGGGCAATGGCTATTTATATTCCATTTTTCTTGAAAGTTTTAACATATGCACTTATATCTGACCACCTTTGAAATTTCGGTTGTGTTGAATAGGTATAAAATTCGACAGGAGGGGAGAGTCAAAAAAAAAAAGCAATGATATAAAATACTTAAGGGAAAAACATGATCCACTGAAACACATGTGCTGACACTGGCATTCAAGAAAAAGCTAAACCAATAAAAAAGGTCCAAACCCCCTGTTTTCTATCTCTGGTACATAAGAAAGGGATATTGTTTTGTTGAACAAGACCCCAAGGTCCCCATTAGACACGAAAATATTTATAGCAGCGGTGTTTTCACTATGGGATTGCTAGATTTTTCTTGCAAATATTTAACTTGTGCTTTTGTGAGCAATGACATCTGGTTTAAAGAAAACAGTATGATTAAGGCTGATATTGAGGGGTACACTGTCCCAAACTACTGTTTTTAGAACATTTACAGTTAAATGTGCCTATTACCCCTAGTTATGGTGATAAAGGAGAATTTTCTTTTTTTAATACTTAGTCTAGTGTGAAAGTGTATGATGAAATAAAAATATCCCAAATTATTGGAGTTTTTTGCTTCTTAAGAAGAGTAAAATTTGTTTTTCCTGTTAGTAAAAGAAAAAAAAGAAAAGAAAATGTTGAATTGTTCTAGGACATAAATTACTTGACCAGTGTGGGAGACTCTGCCCTAACTATTCTATCAAGAAAGCATAGTTAAGGGTAGTGATTTCAGACTTAGGAGCTGTCTCAGCCTTCTTTACTAGATGGCTCTCACTCATACAACTCAGCAACAAACCCAAACAACCCAATCAAAAAATGGGCAAAAGACCTAAACAGACATTTCTCCAAAGAAGAAATACAAAGGGCCAATAGGAATATGAAAAGATGCTCAATACTGCTAATTATTAGTGACATGTAAATCAAAACTACAATGAGATTACACCTCACAGTGGTCAGAATGGCATCATTAAAAGCTCTTCAGTCATGCCCATCTCTTTGCAACCACATGGACTGTAGTCCCCTAGGCTCCTCTGTCTATGGGATTCTCCAGGCAAGAAGAATGAAGTGGGTTGCTGTTTCCTCCTCCAGGGGATCTTCCCCACTCAGGGATCAAACCCACATCTCTTGAGTCTCCTGCATTGGCAGGCGGGTGCTTTACCACTGGCACCACCTGGGAAACCCTTAAAAATGCTACAAATAACACATGCTGGAGAGGACATGGAGAAAAGGGAACTCTCCTGCACTGTTGGTGGGCATGTAAGTTGGTGCAGCCACTATGGAAAAGAGGATGAAAGTTCCTCAGAAAACTAAAAGTAGAATTATCATATGATATAGTAATCACACTCCTGGGCATATATCCAAACAAAACTTAACCTAAAAAGACACATGCACCCCTATGTTCATAGCAGTACTATTCACAATAGCCAAGATATGAAAAAAATCTAAATGTTCATCGACAGATGAATGGATAAAGAAGATGTGGTACATACACACAATAGAATAGTACTCAGACATAAGAAGGATGAAATAATGCCATCTACAGCAATGTGGATGGACCTAGAGATTACCATACTAAGTGAAGTCAGACAAAGACAAATACATATGGTATCACTTATATGTGAAATCTAAAATAAGACACAAATGAACCTATCTATGAAACAAGAAACAGTCACAGACACAGAGAATAGACTTGTGGTTGCCAAGGGGAAGGGGGTTGGGGGAGGGAAGGAGTGGGAGGTTGGGGTTAGCAGATGCAAGCTTTTATACAAAGAATGAATAAACAAGATTCTACTTCATAGCACAGAAACTATATTCAGTATCCTACAATAAACCACAATGGAAAAGAATATAAAAGAGAATATATACAACTGAATCACTTTGCTGTATAGCAGAAACTAACATAGCATTGTAAATCAACTATATTTCAATAAAAATATTTCTGATAAAATGTTATCTCATTTTATCTGGTGAGGGACAGGCTTCATAACCCATATTTCTTAGATGAGGAAACTGAGACTCAGAGAGGCTAAGTGGATTATTCAAGAGCACAAAGACATACACAGCGGAGGTTTGCTTTGACTCCAAATCTAAATAAAAGAGGATTTAAACAAAGAAAATGCCAGTGTGGCAAGTGGCAAATGAGTGGAGGAATAAGGGTTTGCTTTTGGTGATTTATCTGTGTAGGGTTTGACCCGCTGTTGGGAAGGGTGGAGCTTCCAGCAGGGCTCTGAGGATGGGACCAACCAACTGCTTTGAAAAGTCAGGGCATACAATAGATCAGCAAGTCTCCTGCCAGTGGAAATGTTTTATAGATTGTTACCCACATGAACAAAGGGGCTGAGAGAAACTTGAAACAAAAATATTAACAGGCCTTGCCAATTAAAAAAAAAAAATTTGCAATGAAAATAAGTCATCTGTGAAACGATAATGCAAATCAATGGAAAGATATGAATGAACAAATTTTGATTTACCCATAACTTTTTAGGAACACATTTACTGAGACACATTTTATCTCAGAACATTGATGTTATTTCCTTCCAATAGCAACGTAAAGCATGCTGTTCTGAGGAAGAGCTCTGAAAAGGCTGGGTTTTCACAGGTTTGTTTTTCACAGTTGTAATGTTTCTCAAGACTTAATTTTGGCCGTGAGACACATATTCAAAAGTGCACTCAAGAGACAAATTTGGTTTTCAATGTAGATGTTCTAAATCTGAATTTCTGAAATTTTCATTTAAGCATCCCCTACTGTATCTGCAGTTTCTGGGAGAAAAACAGCCTTTGGTATCTCAGGCGTGGGGTCAGAGAAGCTCTCTGTCCTGGAGAGAGCTGGAGTTTTAAGACTTCAAGTCCATCTTCAAAGAAGAGGTGGATTATCTTTCTAATAATCTTCTGTATTCTTCTAATATCTTCACTTTTCAAGTAGACTGCATTTTGGGGAGGTCATATAAGTAACTTTCATTTTGCTAGTATATTATTCATTTCCCCTATGCTTTCGTATTACTGCCGTAGTAGAATTTACATTCCTTTAATATTATTTGAGGGGTTCCTGGTGGCTCAGTGGTAAAGAATCTGCCTGCCAATGTAGGAGATGCAGGTTTGATCTCTGGATATGGATGATCCCCTGGAGAAGGAAATGGCAACCTGCTCCAGTATTCCTGCGTGGGAAATCCTGTGGACAGAGGAACCTCGTGGGCTACAGTCGATGGGATCGCCAAATAGTCAGACACAACTTAGTGACTAAACAACAACAACAAAACAATGATATTATTTTAATCCCATCCCTTTTGCATCCCTGGTTGTGCCTCAATAATATTTAACCTTTAACAGGTATGTTTCTCTTTCTTTCCTTATTTTCTTTAATCAGATTCTTGAGGAATGTCTCTATTTTATGCATATTCTTAAGATGCTTTTTATTCCTTTTTTTTCATATTTCTAGAATCAGTTTTTAACTTTGCCAAATTTTCTTAGATTTTTTTTTTCTTTGTACTTTGGTCCTTTCTAAATTTTTGTGTTCTGTCTATTTTTAAATTCCTCCTCTCTACCTTCTTTCTTTTCTGTCCCTTCCTTTCTGCATTTATCCTCCCCCACTCTTTCTTTCCTTTTTTCTTTCTTTCCTTTCCTTTTTTTCTCTCTGATTATCAATGCTACTGAATCTCAAATGTTTTATATGGGAAAAGGGCCAATTTTTTTTGGGGGGGTGTCATCTTTTATAAATCATCTTATAATTTTATTTATGACCAAAGAAAATATCCTGCAAAATTCTCAACTCTAAAATAAGTATTAAGGTATTTTTTGCTATTTGTATTTTTTCTCAAATAAAGTATGCATGTTTGGAATTGTTTTATGTATACACATACACCCACTTAAAATGTATATGTAAAAATCTGTGTATATATATTTCATAGTTCTCTCTCACACTGATTTCCTTTTCCTTTTTTGGAACACTGGCATTTGATACTCGGGATCTCACATTCTACTCTTTTAACTTTTTCCTCATGTTTCCATGTATGTATGTTGGATTTGCACTCATTTCACACATTAGCAAAGTAATGCTCAAAATTCTCCAAGCCAGGCTTCAACAGTATGTGAACCGTGAACTTCCAGATGTTCAAGCTGGATTTAGAAAAGGCAGAGGAACCAGAGATCAAATTGCCAACATCCCTTGGATTATCAAAAAAGCAAGAGAGTTCCAGAAAAACATCTATTTCTGCTTTATGGACTATGCCAATACCTTTGACTGTGTGGATCACAACAAACTGTGGAAAATTCTTAAAGAGATGGGAATACCAGACCACTTTATCTTCCTCCTGAGAAATCTGTATGCAGGTCAAGAAGCAGCAGTTAAAACTGGCCATGGAACAACAGACCGGTTCCAAATCAGGAAAGAAGTACGTCAAGGCTGTATATTGTCACCCTGCTTATTTACCTTATATGCAGAGTACATCAAGCGAAATGCCAGGCTGGACGAAGCACAAGCTGGAATCAAGATTGCTGGGAGAAGTATCAATAACCTCAGATATGCAGATGATACCACCCTTATGGCAGAAAGCGAAGAAGAACTAAAGACCCTCTTGATGAAAGTGAAAGAGGAGAGTGAAAAAGTTGGCTTAAAACAACATTCAGAAAACTAAGATCATGGCATCCAGCCCTGTACTTCATGGAAATAGATGGGGAAACAATGGAAACAATGAGAGCCCATATTTTGGGGGGGCTCCAAAATCATTGCAGATGGTGACTGCAGCCATGAAATTAAAAGATGCTTGCTCCTTGGAAGAAAAGTATGACCAACCTAGACAGCGTATTAAAAGGCAGAGATATTACTTTGCCAACAAAGGTCTGGTTAGTCAAAGCTATGGTTTTACCAGTAGTCATGTATGGATGTGAGAGCTGGACTATAAAGAAAGCTGAGTGCCAAAGAATTGATGCTTTTGACCTGTGGTGTTAGAGAAGACTCTTGAGAGTCCCTTGGACTGCAAGGAGATCCAACCAGTCAATCCTGAAGGAAATCAGTCCTGAATATTCATTGGAAGGACTGATGCTGAAGTTGAAACTCCCATACTTTGGCCACTTGATGCAAAGAACTGACTCATTGGAAAAGACCCTGGTGCTGGGAAAGATTGAATGCAGGAGGAGAAGGGGACGACAGAGGATGAGATGGTTGGATGGCATCACCGACTCGATGGACATGAATTTGAGCAAACTCCAGGAGTTGGTGATGAACAAGGAAGCCTGGTGTGCTGCAGTCCATGGGGTCACAAAGAGTCAGGCACTACTGAGAGACTGAACTGAACTGATGTTGGATTTGGGTTTCAAATAAAAAAAACTTGAGATCTAGTTTAGACCTCAAAGCTGCCTATCTTCAATCAATCTACTAGATTTGTAAGGCACAAAATTCATGTGTGTTTACTGTTTAGTTTTGTTGTCAGTTTGTCTGGTGTTTGGGTACTGTGCTTGATTTTGTGATTATTCATATTTTTCTTAAGTTCTTAAGTTGTGGTCTGTCTCCTCCAAGAGCTTTGTTTTCCTAGACAGTTGTGGAGGCTTGTTGCTTTCTTTGGCTGCATGTGCCCCACTGTCTCCAATAGACAGAGTACATGACTGATATTTTAATTTGTCAGTTTGATGTGACTTGGTAGTGCCTGTCTTGCAAGAGAAGGAAGTTGGAACATTCTCTATCATGGTGGGCTTGGAGCAGTCACTATTCCCACGCTAGTGTTTTATTTCCTTGCCTTGGGAGGGTGCAGTGGTCACTTCCTTGGTTTGTTGGGATCAGGAAGACTATTTAATGTGGCTTGTCTATGTAGGCTCATCATGGTGAGTCAAGCTCCTCTGCTTGCCCCTGTTCTGATCTGTGCTAAAGGCACACCGACAGTGGTCTCCAGCCTCTGACCTGACCTTTTTGGACGAAGACCTCAGCTGCACCCTCATCTGGAAAAAGCCTTAATGAGACCCATGTGTCTACAAGCCCAGAATCTGCTGGACACAGCAAAGACAGATAAGTTGGCATTCAGAGTGGAAAGAAAGCGAAAAGCCACTACCTCCAAGAGTCCATTCTATTTCATGCTTTTTAAAACATGCACAAAAGTTTCATCTTTCCAAAGGAACTTATGTTTAGGTTCATCTCTCTGCTATGCTTTAGCATGTATGTCCTGAAGCAGTCTTAGGCAGCTATAAATTACGACAATTTTTTTCCTAGAGTTAAAAGCAGCAATTATTAAAAAAAAAAAACCTCATAATATTGTATTCATGTTAGTTTTCTCATTCCTAGAACAATGACCTGAAATTCTCTATAAATATTGAAAAGATGTTGGTAAAAAAAGGTTAGCGTTTCTAGTTTTTATATCTCAAAGCTTTAAAAAAAAGCTAACAATTCTATGAAGAAATTTTTAGGACACTTATTTAGCCAAACTGGCTGGTCTGTTTTGTATCATTTTGACTTAGGTCTCTTAGTTCCTAGGGGCTAGAATGAATAGGAAAAAAGAAACAAACAAATAATATGTTCACTCAGCAGAATATAAATAAATATTTTTAAGGGTAGAGGAATCAACCATCATTTAAAGAAAATGTTTGCCTTCAACATTAAACATTCGTATGCAACCACTCTCAATCTAATTTTCTGAGGATCAGGAAATCCACAGTTCAGATATTCAGGACAATAAAATCCACACTATTTTGCAGGTCTACTTAACTCATAACTCATTTTCTTGATGTGGAAAGTACTTTCATAATTCTTGCATAAGTTCATTCCAAAAGAGCTTTTTGGCCAAAATGTTGGAACCAGTGTATCTAGAAAGAGCCTTAATTATCACTTTTGTGGGGCATAATTGAGAACTATATGATGAATTTTTCAATGCTGAAACAGGTATGTACACCAAATGTAATAGTAAAAGCTTGTGAAATATTCACAAGAGACATAAATAAGAATAGTTACAGAAGAAGGTATTCAACTCTTTGGGTAGAAAAATAGCCTGTCAAGTGATTCTTTCAATTTTGAAGGCTGTTATCTTAAAATATTCTGTAGTGCATATTCATATGGTTATAGGAAGGACATTTGGTTTGGCAGACAAATAGCTTAAGTCAAAATAATTCAACCTACTCCAGATTCTTCACTGCTTGCTGCATATCCCCATATGGTGTTTCTGCCAGCCTCCCAAAATCCAATCATCCAAATTTGGACACATTTTCTTCTATCCTCTCTTTCCTCATAACTCATCCCTCCTCTAGCAGTCTCTCTGGTGATATTTCTATCTGGTCATTCTAGCTGAGAAAACTGGAGCTGTACCTTGACTTCCTAAATTTCTTAATTCCTACCACACGGGACTATTTGCCTGCTCCTGAATATCCTAGGTTCCTAGATTTACATATTCTCTTCCTTTAATCTAAGACCTTTCCAAATACATTTTACTTGAGGAAATACTGCTCCTTCTTCAAAGCTTACTTCCAATGCCACTGCTTCTGGGTTGGTATCCTTGAGTTCCCTAATCAGAATCGATAATTTTGCCCTCTGTGCTTTCATGGATTCTCAGTTACATGTTATATCACTTTATTACTATGTCTTGTTCATTTACATGTACATGTTTGTCTTATGGGCTCATAAGCTGGGAGTTTTCCTCTCAATGATCTCATTATTGTCAAGGTCCAAGTGCAGGGTCTTCTATGACTAATATAATAATCAACAAAAATATGTATTGATTATAAATCTACTGTAATAGCATAGTTTTTTTCCTCCTGAAATCCAGAATCTTTGAGTGAGAAGGCTGATAGTTCTGGATTTTTAAAACAGAGTGGTGGTCCTGTTGCTAAGACTCCACACTTCCAATGCAGGGGGCCTGGGTTTGATCCCTAGTCAAGGAATTGGATTCCACATGCCACAACTAAAGATCCCTGTGTGCCACAACTAAGACCCAGAAAAGCCAAAAATATATAGAGTGGGAAGATGACTTAGATTTGCTCATGTTTACAAAGTGCCAGATGTGCCAGAAATCGCCTTTGCTGTTGTTTTGCAATACTCTTGCATAGCTTCCATTGTTGTTGCCACTTCATAGTTGCAGATACTGAGTTTCGGAGGTTAACTCTGCAAAGGTCAAATAACTAGTAACCAAGGAAAGTGATTTTTCAACTTGCTTCTGTTCGATTTTAAAGCACATTGCTTTTCTCCCATGGATCCTGTGTTCGTTTCCTTGTATATGAATTACCCTATTATTTCTCTCCTTAGAGGGGGTTAGGAATCCCTGTGACTCACTTATTAACATTTTCTTCATCCCCCTTTGTATTAGTTTTCTATTGCTGCTGTAACCAATTACCACTACTTTAGTGGCTGAAAATAACACGCATATTTGCCCTCTTATAGCACGAAAGGTCAGAAGCCCAAATGGAGTTCTAAGGGGCTAAAATCAAGGCGTCAGCAAGGCTGGCTTCTTCTGGAGGCTCCAGGGGATATTCTGTTCCTTCAGCCTCCAGGTCCGGGAGGCTCATGGCCACATCACTGTAGTCACTTCTCTGTCATCATAGGGCCTCCCTGTCCTCGACTTTCTTGTCCCCGTCTTGTAAGAATCCTTGTGATTACATTGTGCCCACCCAGATAATCCAGGAAAGTCTCCTCATCTCTATATTCTTAGTTGAACCATGTCTGCAAAGGTCCTTTTTCCATATAAGATAACAGTTATAGATCCCAGGGAATGAAAGAATCGACACCTCTGGGGGTCATTTTTCACTCTGCCAGATCTTTATAACTGAAATAGGTATTAGTAAAATAAGATCTTTCTTCAGTGTAGCAGCGCAGGAAGCTAATTGGTCAACGATGGGGTTGAACCAGGAATTTCTAACTCTGTAAGGAGCACAGTGCAGCACAATTGAGCCAATTGGCCACAAATACAGACACAAGCAGATTCCTGAACACTAACAGACACCTGAACCCTGGATAACTGTGAAACATATCTAAGTACTATGGACTGTACAAAATCAAAACCAACCTGAGGTTACATGTGGCAAATAATTGGTAAAAAAAAAAAAAAAAAGAAAAGAAAAGAAAAAAGTTGTTTTGCTTTAGGAAGTAAAACGTATGTTATTTAATCCACTTTGGGGCTTCCCTGGTGGCTCAGTAGTAAAGAGTCCACTGGCCAGTGCACAATACATGGGTTTGATCCCTGGATTGGGAGGATTCCCCATGCGGGGGAGCAACTAAGCCCATGCGTCCCAACTACTGAAGCCTGTGCGCTCTAGAGCCTGTGCTATGCAACGAGAGAGGCCACTGCGATGGGAAACCTATGCACAGAAACTAGAGAGTAGTCCCCGCTCACCGCAACTAGAGAAAAGCCTGTGTAGCAGTGAAGACCCAGCATAGCCAAAAGAAAAAAAAAATAATCCACTTTGCTGTGTAGTGGTGTTTTTGAATTTAAATAAATGTTCTATGGTCAAAATTCCCCACTTAAAAGCTCACCTTTCTTCTAAGTACATGTATTGTGTTTCTAACTTTGTCTCTGAGCCATGTGAATGGTAAAATGGCTCTTTAACTTTACTTGCTAGCTTCTTCAAGTGAACTAATCACTAGAGCCATCCTGTGATAGACGGGCAGTTAAAAGACTCAAATGTCAAGATGTTTTTGTCAGTCACATCAACAGTAACTTTCAGATTGAATAGTTCTCCGCTGTATGTCAAATCTTTGGCGTGGATTCTTTCTCCCCCTCCATAACGTAGAAATTGCTTACATGCTCGTACAAACTCCCTGGTCTGTGTTCACACATCTCATCTAGAAGATCCTTCCCCTGTTAGTGAAGAAAGATGATGGGGCATGTTACCCTGTTGCT
Source organism: Cervus elaphus (assembly GCF_910594005.1). NCBI lineage: Eukaryota > Metazoa > Chordata > Mammalia > Artiodactyla > Cervidae > Cervus > Cervus elaphus. The sequence continues at coordinate 20,828,560 of NC_057846.1, read as the reverse complement.
GATGAACAATCATCAGCCTTGAGAAGCAAATACACACACTTGTGCATATCCGGTAGGTGACTATAATAGAATTCCATTTTGCGGTTTGTGGAAAAAGAAGTGCTCTTGAGCCCATCTACGTGTGTTTTCAAATTTCATACCAATATACATTCAGCTTCCTAGCTGCTCACTTGCTTGCTGATATGTATCCCATTTCCACATGCAATTTCTGTATGAATTGAAGGGAAGATGTAGGCAGGCATCTAGCTGTTTAAGAAAATAAATTTATATATTTTGAGCACATACCTTGCTGTGGACACAGGGCAAAATGTATAGGTAGGCATTTCAGACTACCAGTGAAGCATTATTGCTAAAGATAGATTATAGGAAGCAATATTCTGCACTATGCCTCCCAATCTGAATACTTCTATTATTTATTTATTTATTTATTTTTTACTATTTAAATACAGCTCTGCTCCATAATTGGCAATATCTATCTAAATGTCATATATCTAAAATGTCATATATCATCAAACTATTGGGCAGTGCAAACTTATTTGAGACCCATTATTTATTGGCAGCCGTTTATACCTGAATGAATACACTTCATTATCTACATGCTCAGACCCATGTGAATGAAGAGATGGAGCCTATTGATTTTTGCTCTGTTCCTTTGCTGCCATGTAGGTGGCATTATAGCAGCTTACAATTTCAATGGCCTGCTGCAGTTTAGAAATTAAAAAATTGTTATCTGGAAACCTCTCAAACCAACAAAAATGTAATCAATTTTTTATCTGTGGTTAGGCCCTGGAAGTCAGTGTTGGATTTTCTGTCCTCAGTGTTCCAGTTCTCTTGTTAAAATAGTTAGGGAGCTCCCATGGGAAATAACTATACCTGGATTGCACCTGTTTACATTCGGAAGTGAAAAATCGGCTCTTTGCATCCTGCTAGCCACAGCGCATCCTGTCTCATAGAGTTGCGCTTGGGGGATTACGGTATATAGCTCCTCTCTCTTTCCCGGACATCCTTCTCCCACATGACTCAATTCATAGGGACCTATGACTTCAAACTTGAATAGTACTTGAATTCTAATTTGATATCAATCAGTAATCCCAACAATGCTCTTTGGATGATTAAGAACAGAAACATTTCTTTACTGGAACATATGATAGGAGTGTTCCCAGGATTGATGACATGCCTTAGGTAAGGAACTGTTACATTTGACAAGTTATTTATTTTTCATTTTGCTTACTCAATGATCCACATTTATTGAGAACATGCTATTGTTTAAACATAGTTGAAGCAGTGTGAAGACAAAGGAGTGACATTCTGTCCTGATGGGGACTTCATGGTTTATCAAGTAAGAGGGAGGGACACGCCACAGATAACTATAATGCTAATGCAGAGCAGAAAATAGCAAATCGTTAATAAAGAACTATCAGTTATCTGAGATGGGACAACATCAGTGAAAGACAGGTAATCAGAGAAGGTGTCATAAAGGAGGGCTGTTTGTGATGAAATAAGTAAACACTCAATAATTGTTGACTAAATCCCTATACCATGTGTTTTGCAGTAATGGATAAAAGAGTCCAGCAGGGTAGAAAGGATTTTATACTAAAATCAGTGAATTATAGGTATGAGGGCTTCCCTGGTGGCTCAGTGGTAAAGAACCTGCCTGGCAATGCAGGAGATTTGAGTTTGATCAGGAAGATCCCCTGGAGAAGGAAATGGCAACCCACTCCAGTATTCTTGGCTGGGAAATCTCATGGACAGAGGAGCCTGGCAGGCTACAGTCCACGGGGCCTCAAAAGAGTTGGACACAACTTAGCAACTAAACAACAACAACAAATGGTGTCTATGAGGAAGCACAGGGTTGATGAACCCTAATAGAAGGATTCTCTAAGTATGTATTAGTATTGGGTGCCAAGATAGCCATAGGAAAAAGAGGTTGGTGGTGAAGGAGGGGAGGAAAAGATGGGCAGATTTGGGTCCAGTTTGTCCCAAGACACATGGACAGATATGACTGCCATGATCACCGTAAACCCAGCTCTCTGGAGCTTTGCTGAATCATGGGATTCATGACTAGCCACAGTAGTGCACGCATCTGGAAGGTTAGGCAGAAAAGGGGAAAATGGACTGGTTACCAGCTACAGGCTAAGTCTTATATCAGGTTCTTGACACACATTACCTCATTTAATATGCAATGGTCTTACTTTACAGATGAGAGAGTAAGGATTTAAAAGGTTGAATGATGTCCTTAAAATTATACTGTAGGTATGCAGTGGTTCCACTGGAAACATTAGAGGTGCATTGTGGGAGGAATCTAAATCTGGGTGGAGTCTGAAAAAAGAGCTGTAAAGAGATTAGGCTATTTTTTTCCCCCCAAAGATGAAGAGCTGGATAGGTATAGAGTCAGGATTAGAAACTTTATTCATATAATTTTACATCATTGCAAATGTCATCAGTGAAAACTGGAGAAGGGAAACCAGATGTGAGAGGATTTAAAAATGGAAAGCTCTGACTCCATATTGCTTGAGAATTAAGCCCCGATTCCATCAACCTCCATAGCAGGGCTTCCCCAAGGGTCTGCTTTGATGGATTACATCTGCACAATGAGATATTTATCCTTGCAGCCCTCAGAGTGGGAAGTTCACACACACACACGGAAAGTGTTTCTTTGTTTGCAAGGATCAATTAAACCCTCAGAGTACAGAACCTCTGAAGGGAACCATACCCCCAGAGCCAGTCTGGGGATCAGAGAAATCTTCCATGTGGACGTGACCTTTCAGTCGACATTTGAATGAAAGCAGAGGAATGGAAGGTTGTGGGGAAGGGCTACAGAGGAGACTTCCAGGCTGGGGACTATAAGTAGGGTAAAATCTGTAGCAAGAGGCTTCCATTTCAGGGAAGTAAAGCAGCCAGTGTGGTCTGCCCTTTAAGAGTAGAACACAGCATGTTGAGTCGAGGGTGGTAGTGGTAAGGTGGGGAGAAGATTTATGTGGAGGATGAATGGATTTAGGTCTTTATCTTAAGAGCAAGGGAAAACCATTGAGTCAATGATGGTTTTTATGGGGTGGGAGAAGAGGAGTTGATATGATCAGTAGTCTGTTTGCAGATAATTGTGGAGAAGGGGTCCTCCCAGGTGACTCAGTGGTAAAGAATCCACCTGCCAATGCAGGAGACATGGATTTGATCCCTGGGTCGGGAAGATCCCTTGGAGGTAGAAATGGCAACCTACTCCAGAATTCTTGCCTGGAGAATTCCAAGGATAGAGGAGCCTGGTGGGCTGCAATCCATGGGGTCACAAAGTCTGACACAACTCAGCACACACACACACATATGAACATGGAGAAAGTAGGGACACAGGAAGAGCCTGTAGGAGGCTCCTGCAGGTCCAGGTTTAGGCTGAATGATAGCAGCAGAATTAGAAGCATCCTTTGGATGTTACATAAGAGACTGGGTGGAAGAGTGTAAGCTCATAATTAAAGGACAAAATTCTAGCCAAGGGTAATGGTGACTGGGGAGGGGTGAGAAAAATCTTTCCAGAAGCATTGTCACCAGCTCCCCAAATACTGCCTGGAATTCATTTTTTACTTCTCTTTACCCCAAAGAGCAGTTAATCTGGTCTTAATTTGTTACAACTACACCCAACATTCTCCATGTCTCCACCTTTCCTGTATTTGTTTCAACTCCCCTGGAATTGCCTTCCCCTTGATATCTGCATTTAAAATTTTATTAAGTCTCAGATCAAGTGTCACTTCCACCATGATATCTCATGTAATTTGAAGTAATTTCTCCCTTCCTCTGTTCATTACACCTACTTCAGTTTTCATTAGTTTGGGACACTGGCCTATGAAATCTCTTCTGAATTTAACAAAGTCTAATCAACAACATAGTGCTAAATTACTTAACCCAGGACTGATTGGTTATGTGTCTGAAGTAAAGTTTGTCAAATATTCACTTTAAGATCATTATGTGAATGGTGGTGTCTTTTAGGAAAGAGAGGGAGGCACAAGGGCAGAAATCTTATAGGACATCTTTGTCCTTAGTCTAAATGTCAATTTCCAATGTAAAGAAATATGTGAGGAAGAACAGAGGCTGGAGACGTCTTTGATTCAATTAGCACAGGTTGCTTTGTAACTTTTTGGATATCTGCAGTAAGCCTGGAGGAGACAGTTGGATTCTGACTGGCGGAGCCTGTCTTACAGACAATTTGGTTGCGTAGAGTTAGCATGGATTGCCCACCTGGTGTTGTTTAGCAGTTGGAATCTGGTGCCAGAGCATACATTCACTGGTTTTAGTGATGGGAACTTGACGGTTTGGAGTTTTTCCTAACACATATCTGTAACGAGGAAATAAGAACAGAACACCCTTAATTTCTTGTGTGCCAGTGTTATAAAAGCACCTCACTTTCAATGATATGCTCATCCAAATGGCTGGAATGTAACACCAACCATTGTTGGATGAGAAAAGTAAAAATAAAACTCCCCAAAATGAAGTAAACTACCAGAAAGTATTAAAGTCATTTATTTGACATTGCTATGTATTAAGCACATTTGCTTCTGTTAAAAGATAAACTGAAGCATCAAAATTTTAAGAGTTAACTTGGACAAAAATAGATTCAGATCAGGCGGGGCCAAATTGGAAGTGGTTAGGAGGGCTCTGTCCACAGGAGATGGCGGGGGGGGGGGGGGGGCAGAATCTTTTAAAGAGCAGATTTGAAAGTAAAGCAGGGAAATTACTTGACTGGCTGTGGATGAAGTGTTTGTCTTATTTGGAAAAGCCGAGTTGGCTCTTTGTGATGAGTTATCCTTAGGCTTTGATTTCTTAACCTTGAGGCATCGGGGCCTGAGGTTTAGATTTGATTACTAGGCTGCTAAAGTATTTGAACCACCTCCATCCAATGACCTCCTTGTTTAATTAACTTAATACCATATGATCCTGTAATGCCATTCACTCCTGGGCATATACCTGGAGAAAAGTCTAATTCGAAAAGATATATGTACGCCAATGTTCATTGCAGCACTAGTAGCCAAGACATGGAAGCAACATAAGTGTCCATCAACAGATGAATGGATAAGAAGGTGTGATATATACATACACACACACATATATATACAAGGGAACATTATTCAATCTTAGAAACAATGAAATAATGTGATTTGCAGCAATATGGGTAAACCCAGGGATTATCATCCTAAGTGAAGCAAGCCATACAGAGAAAGACAAATTTCCTATGATATCATTTATATGTGGAATCTAAAAAAAAAGATACCAATGAACATACTTAGAAAACAGAAATAGACTCACAGACAAAACAAATTTGTCTTTATGGAAGGGGAAGAGGAGAGGGACAAATTAAGAATTTGGGGTTAAAATACACATACTACTATTCTCTGGTGGCTCAGATGGTAAAGAGTCTGCCTGCCATGATCCCTGGATTGGGAAGATTCCCTGGAGGAGGGCATGGAAACACAGTCCAGTTTTCTTGCTGGAGAATTGCCACAGACAGAGGAGCCTGGCGGGCTACAGTCCATGGGGTTGCAAAGAGTCAGACATGACTGAGTGACTAAGCACACATATATGAATAGATAACCTGCATGCAACTACTATATAGCACAGAGAAATATGTTCAATATATTGTAATAACCTGCAATGGAAGAAAATGCAAGAAGAAGAATACATACACATATGCTTTTATATATGTAAAACTGTACACCTGAAACAAATACATCATAAATCAATCATATTTCAATAAAAATTAAAAAAGTAATACCTGAATGCTCCCTGCATATGGAATGTGAGGTTTATATATTATATTTTTGAATCCTCAGGGAACTTGGCGTTCTCTCCCAACAGAACTGTTGAGAGTTCAAATGATAAAAACAGATAACTAAATCACTTGACTACTCACAAAGGTAGAAACGGACGGTTAAATCTGAAAGATGAAAAGGATCAACAAAGTGTCAGTGCTTAACTAACAATGCAGACTCCTGGGGGAAAAATGCATCAAGATGGGGTCTCAAAAAATGTCCAGAGTTAGTTTCATGGTTTTAATCATGGAAAAGTTGAAATGCACTTTCGAACTCAAACCTAGTTATTCAAAAATAAACCATTCCAACTTCTAATCTCACGACCTCATTTTCTCCCTTTTCTCAGACTTTATTTCTTGGCTCTGAAAACTAGGATCATGATAAGAAGTATTCTGTTACAAAGAGTCTTCTGTGGGTACAACAGGTTTTATGAGCTAGAGGGGATTCCAGGCAGTGCAAAGTTATGGAAAATCTTTATATCCTGTGAGGTTATATAATTCTTTCCGTAACGTCCTAGCTGCAGACGTTTATATAACTTGTCCAGCTTCAGCTTCGTCCCAGAGTTCATCTGGAAGAAACACAATGGCCATAATAGTACCCATTATAGTCGCTATTCTTCTCAATTGTAAAGGCACAGTGAAATCATGGGGATAAAGCTGTGCCTTGATTGGCTGTTAAATTGCGATCAATGAAAAGTATTTGTGCTATAATTTTACAGCCAAGCAAGAACTGGCCATCCTGGTGGCAAGTCAGCATGTACATACCATCAAAACTAAAGTGTCTCACTTGGATAACTGAACTGAATTTTCTTTAAGACAACAGGGTACAATAGAAGTTATGTTAAAAAAAAAAACAAACAAAAAAAACTGGGCATTTTTCTCCCACCTGGTTAAAGAGAAATAACATATGAACAAGGAGAAAGTCCAGATAAGAAGGGTGACTTGTTTGTAAATTACAGCTTTCGTAATTCAAATTATAAAGGAAAACCAACACTCCTCTTCCCTTTTTCATCTAATAGTAGGTGGAAATGACTAAGAGCCAGATAGTAAATATTTTAGGTTTTATGGGCCTTCTATGGTTACTGTTGCATATTTCTTTTTTCTTTTACAACGTTTAAAAATGGAAAAACCAGTCCCACAGAAACAGGCCGTGGGCTGGCCTCCTGGCTTCAGGCTGCAGGCCCCTGGTTTATATGAATGCTTACGATTGGGAATTTTAATAAAAGTCTCTCTGAGCTCCTGTACGCCAGCTTCCCCATCCACCTGGAGCAGCGATCTGAAGGGGATCACTAGTTTGTAGACCAATGCTTGAGAACAGTAGCCAGAGCTCTATGTGTAAAGCATGGCTGGAAAGTGAATAGAAGCAAGAGAACTTTTCCTTTTGTGCACAACCACAGACTTCATGGCTTAGCAGCATCTGTCTCTGTTTATCTCTGTCTCTCAGTCTCATAAAGGGTCTTAGAGAAAACAAACAGAAAAAAAAGATATTTTCCCAAAAGCTCAGAGAAAAACTGAAGACACTTCCAGACACACACACACACATACACAACTTGATCATTTCCCATGATTGCAAGCCAAGTCAGCCTACTATGATAATTACCTCCGTGTCCAAAAAAAGATTATTAGAAGCTGTGCTTCATTGTAACCTTGAAATAGTTCTTCTACCCTCTGAACTGCCTCCTAACTTTCCATAACACAATGACTAGGATATCTTGCTATTATTTTCCCTTTGGGAACAGTTACATTGCAAGAGACTTCTCAGTGAATCCACATTCTGGAAACGCCATCTTGCATTTAGCATTCCAGAACACACCTCCATTCTATGCATAATGGTAAGAGCATTCACAAGTAGCATGTATTGAGAACCTACTATATGTCAGGCATTGTTCTAAGCACTTGATAGAAATAACTCACTTAATCCTCACAATGGCCTGAGGTAGGTGCTACAAGTATTTCCTTTTGACAGGAAAAAAAAAAAAAAAGAACGATCATAGTAGTTACCTGAATTGTTCCCTGTATGCCATATTATAGTTAACCAATTCTAAGTTCAAAGAAATATCTTATTTCATCCAAGTCCAAACCCAACTATGGTTGGGCTGGTGTTTTTGTCTGATTGCTTCCAAAATGGTTTTGGCCATAAATTGTTCAACAGTGATCATGGTACAGGCTACATGGAATGTATAGATACCCTGTGTCTATAACTAATGTAGGGTTCTGCAAACGGGTGGTTCTGCACAGGTATTATTGCTGTTTTGTGGTTTTTAATAACTTAGTTGTCAGCAATGAAAAATATGTGTATCTCACAGGGAAATCTTAATCTCTAGCTCCTCTGGGGACATTAGCTCTGGCATTCCTGCACTTGCGTTCTAGCACAACAATAATTGACTCCATCAGCTGACCCCCGCTTTTTCCCTTTTGCTGCACTGCTCAGCGTATGGGATCTTAGTTCCGCCACCAGGGATAGAACCCCCTGCACCCCCTGCGTTGGAAGCGCAGAGTCTTAACCCCTGGACCACTAGGGAAGCCCTCCATCAGCTGTCTTTAAAATCCTGGGCAAGTGCTTCCCAGTTTGCCTGTCCCTACAGCCCACTCCACTCAGTGGCCTTATCTGCCAGCTCCTGAGGGCTTGCAAATTTTCAAACTCCTGATAGACATGCTGCTTCTGAGTCATTCACCCAAATAGAGTGCATTCAGTTTTCCTCTGGAAAATCTATAGACCTAGTCAAAGCATGCCATGTTAGAGACTTATATCCTAGTAGTAAAATTTAATAACCTCCCAAGCTTTTCTTTGTACTCATCTGTGATTATCCCAGGCATTTACCAACTAAGGAACCATTTGGCAGTGTCTTAATGTGCTAAACTCTATCCGTTCCTTTGCTGCTCTGAATAGCTGTGTCAGCTTTTCTTTACTGCTTACATGACTTAAGTAATATGTGTCTGCAGATATTTCCTGGTATATTTCATGAAAGTTTATAAAAGTAATTGTCAGAAATGATCATGCTTTGATTAAATAAATATGCTATTGAGGAGTTAGGTACACAATTTAAATACTGCATGAATAATTTGTGAGCGTATCTGTCAACCTATTTCAATCGTTTTAAATTGTAGATACATTTGTGGAAGCACCATCCTATTTTGCAAACTTGACAGCAATAGCTGTTTCCTGAATGCATTCGACATTAGTTTCTACATTGTTTTATGCCAATCACATTTACTGCAAACTGCTTATTACTTTATTGCTGAAAATGGCAACATATATTTATTTAGCTTTTTATTTGAGAATCAGCAGGCTATCACTCGCTTTATTAATCAGATCCAACCTTGAGGATTATAGCCACTGGTTTCAAGTTTATTTAATTGCTGCTGCTCTAAAACTGAGAAATAAGTAATGCAGTTATACAGTCTCCCTTGAGGAATTATTGTTCCTAAGGATGTTACACTTGCTACTGTGAAAAGAGTCTTCCAACATATATATTTCTATTGAAAATAGTGCCTGGGTGGCTTTCTAAATTGGTTTAGGGGGTTGGAAAAAGTGAAAGTGAAAGTGTTAGTCACTCAGTCGTGTCTGACTCTTTGCAACCCCATGGATTGTAGACCGCCAGGTTCCTCAGTCCATGGGATCTTCTAGGCAAGAACACTAGAGTGAGGAGCCATTCGCTCCTCCAGGGGATCTTCTCGAACCAGGGATTGAACCAGGTCTCATGCATTGCAGGCAGATTCTTTACTGTCTAAGACATTAAGGGAGACCTTCTAGGGGTTTACCCCTGTGCAAAGAAACAAGCTGATCTTTCTGCATCCTATCTTTTTTTGATTCTTACAATTTAGAAAGGTTTTCTTTTCTTATATTTCCAGGGATCTTCCCAGCATGCACTGCTACATTTGTTATAAAATTAAAATTACATGCATTAACTCACACACCATAGTTTTTATTAGCCCAACAGAAAAGTCAATATTTCTAATCTGTTGCTTCTGGATTTATGCCAGTTTTGATGTATAATAACAATCCAACAAAGCAACATAATACACACTAACCCGAATCTATAAGAAGGGAAATAAAAGTCAAAATAATAATAATAATAAAAAAAATCGTCTTGGGATCCAGAATGTGAAGCAATCAAACAACAGAGCTGCATCAGCCTGAATTGATTCTTGACCTTCAGAAAGGATTGCACCTCAAAACGTTCAGAATTCAGAAGAGAAGGTAGGTGTTTGAGTCTGCTTTCCCCGTGCAACTCACAAGGGTCTTTTCCCAAACCCCATGGCACTATTCAGTCCTGGGGGAAGCCCAGTACACAGCCACCATGGGCTTCCAACTCAGTCTCAGCTCTGATCAGACGCAAGTTCCTTCTCTTTGCTGTGTCTCAGTTTCCTCTTTTGTAAAATGAGGGATTGGTTAAATCTTTGCTCTTGTACTATCCCCACCTAAGTTCTAGAATTCTGATTCCTAAGATAAAACAAAACTCTATACAGACTCCTAGCTGGATACATGCTTTAACATATTCATTTCAAGAGGGGAAGGAAAATGAAAAAGAAAGAGAATAAATAGCAGTAAAAGATGAAACAATGAGAATTGCTGAAAAAAAAGAGAGATTATCATTTATTTCCCCTATTTTCTCTGTGAACCATAAAAGTCTCCCAGAGAAAATACAGAGAGAATGCTGGTTCCAAATTTATCCTCACGGTCACAAAACATAGATAGCGTTATTGCCTCATAGTTTTGCTTCTTATCAAAATATTATCAAGGCTACCCTATGGTTACGCCAGAGAGAAGCTCTGACATTAGCAAACAATGTATGGCAATAGCAGAACATTCACTTGCATTTTCACTTGTACTAGTGCTACTTCATTAAAAATAAATGGTCACTGCAAAGCCTATGGCTATGAGTTGAAAACAGACATTCAGACACTTCAGATACAGCATGTCTTCTTTCTTGTTTCCAGTTTCTTTTGCAGAGTTTACTTGTGAATGCCTAGAAACTAAATTCAAGGCCACAACTTGTTGTATACACTATGATGGGAGAAACTCAGGTAGTGAGTGTCAGGGTTAAACACATACACATATATGTATACATGTGTATATACACATACACTCACACACATACACACACATATGTATATGCCACATCTTTATCCATTCATACGTCATTGGACTTCTAGGTCGTTTCCATGACCTGGCTATTGTAAAGAGTGCTGTGATGAACTGAATCATTTGAAGATATGTGGATGAACCTAGAGTCTGTCATACAGAGTGAAGTCAGTCAGAAAGAGAAAAGCAAACATCATCTATTAACCCAAGTATATGCAATCTAAAAAAGTGGTCCAGATGAGCCTATTTCCAGGGCAGGAATAGAGACTCATTTGCAGAGAACAGACTTGTGGACAAGAGCAGGGAAGAGGAAGGTGAAACAAATCGGGAGATTGGGATGAACACATATAAACACTCATGTGTAAAATAGACAGCTAGTGGGACCTGCTGTAAAACACAGGAGTCTCAGCTTGAGGCTCTCTGGTGAGTAGATGAGTGGGATGGAGGCGGAAGGCTCAAGAGGAAGGGGATATATGTATGCATAGAGCCGATTCACACTGTTGTATGGCACAAACAAACACAATATTGTGAAGCAATTATACACCAGTAAAAAATTAAAAGAAAAACATATATCCTTATATGTATTTATTTTACTGAAGGGCTGAATTGGTCAGGTCAATTCCGAGTCTAACGCACTGAGTCAGAAATCACAAACAATGGGAGGAAAGGAGAGGAAGGACAGGTGGGCTGGCTTGGACGAGAGGGCAGGAGACACTGGCTTTCAGAGCAGGGTCTGGAGTCTGGACGCCTGTTCCCCTGGGGCGTCCTTGTCTCCCCAGGTGCTCAGCCCTTTCGTCTTTCCTGCAGTTCTGCACTGTGAAAGGAACATTTACCATGGAGAGCATGGGGTCACCTCCGCAGCCAGCAAGCTCCATAGAATTCTTTTAGGATTAGGAGGAAGGGAGTAGCAAAAAAAAAAAAAAAAGATAAAAACGGAATCTTACAAAGAACGGGGGGAGGGGACGGAATTTGAGATCATGAAAGCCTGTTGTCCTGGGCGCTCTGTGGGGCCTGGGAGGGCGGGGCTCACACAGGCAGACAGCCGCGAGGTGGCAGGGCCCCAGCGATGCCCAGGATGGAGCAGTGGCCCCGCGGGACTCCTTCTTTCAACATCTCCCCAAAATAAACCAACCCCCCAAGTACGACAGTCACTTCCAAAATGACTCAGCAAGAATACAAAGGGCGGTATGTGTATTGCATTATATCCATTCTTGCCCTTATATGATGTGAAAGTGTCTTAAGATTTAAAAGTGATCCCTCTCTCTAGCTAAGACTTGATGGAAAGGTTCTGCAACAATGAAGGATAAACACTGCAAGTCCCCTACACGCAAGCCTTCAAGTTGCAAACTTTCAAAGATGCAAACAACTTCAGGTGTGAGTGAAACTGCAGCTCCTCTGTCCCCTATTGCTGTCGATCCTTCAGCTCCACCATCTCCCGCCACCTCTGCCCCCTCCGGTCGCTAACTCTCCTTGCCTGTTCACGTGATGCCAGCCCCAGTACGCCAGCTGTTGTGTGTAGTACTATACTTTTCAGGGTACTGCACTGTAAGATTAAAACTGTCTTTTTTGTTGTTTTGCTGTATTTTTCATGTCCCAGGTGGCTCAGATGGTAAAAAAAATCTGCCTCCCAATGCAGGATAGAAGCACAGGTTTGATCCCTGGGTCAGGAAGTTTCTCTGGAGAAAGAAATGGCAACCCACTCCAGCATTCTTGCTTGGAAAATTCCAGGGATCTTGGAGGGCTACACAGTCTATGAGGTTGCAAAGAGTTGGACATGACTTAGTGACTAAACAACAATTATTTTGTCTGAAAAGTATTATAAACGTCTTATAGTACTTTACTATATAGCTAGTTATTAGCCTAGGCTAACTTTGTTGGACTTACGAACAAATTGGATCCACAAACACTCTCTCGGATGGAACTTGTTTGTATGAATGGGACTTACTGCATCTGCATCGCAGCTGTGGTTGTCAACTTACACCCAGCATCACTGGTCTAGAAAGATCCCAAACTGCTCCCAGTCTTGTTTTCAAACGTGCTCCCACTGTGCATCCAGGTTGCATCCTACTTCTTGCCCCTCCTGGGCAAGTATAAGAATTAGGTAATCCTGTTGATTTACTGCTACTTATGTCACCCCACACTTCTAATGTGTGAGCCCATTTCCTTCCTCCTGGCTCATTACAATAGCCATCTGCACTGTCCTCTCTGCCCAGAAGTCACTCAGGCTCATCTTCACTTGTCAAAGTTCTGTATAAGCTCTGAGGGCCTCCTCAAATACCATCTTATCCATTATTCCTGCTGAACTCGCAGTGGGATGTAAGCAGGCTTCCTCTGACCCCTCCGCATCTTCCTTTGTGTCTTTCCTGCAGTGTTTATTTCTTTCTACCTTGCACTGTGGTATGCATGAAAGTGCCCTCTAGTGAGGAGAAGACACTTATCTATTTCAGGTGTTGTATCTCCTTTGCTTGAGTCCTGGACCTTGTGACTGTCTAACCCATTTTTGATGCATTCAGAAAGGTATAAATTTCTATGAGGCATAATTATAGAAATGATTGACTATAAGGAGCATATGTGACAATAAGAACTTGGAACTAACTCCTGTTTTTAATAGTAACACATTTGTACTTCTTGATTCTTTCTCTGTTGCTGGCATCTGCATCTCTCTGTCACCCATGATGACAGTAAACCATTTCTGATGCCTCTGTCTCTTTCACAGACTTAGCTGCTGCTAAGTCAATTCAGTCGTGTCCGACTCTGTGTGACCCCATAGATGGCAGTCCATCAGGCTCCCCTGTCCCTGGGATTCTCCAGGCAAGAATACTGGAGTGGGTTGCCATTTCCTTCTCCAATGCATAAAAGTGAAAAATGAAAGTGAAGTCATTCAGTCGTGTCCAACTCTTGGCAACCCCATGGACTGCAGCCTACCAGGCTCCTCTGTTCATGGGATTTTCCAGGCAAGAGTACTGGAGTGGGGTGCCATTGCCTTCTCCGCTTTCACAGACTATATCTAGTCAGATGCCTAATAGTCCCAGTTACACTTTACTCCCTTTTCTCCCCACATTTAGACCTCTATTGTCTCTTGTCTCAGTACTACAATGGCCTCCTGCTGGGTCTTCTAGCTTCTATGCTTTCTTCATTGGAACCACCCTCAGCACAGGTACCAAAGTGATCTATCTTCTGAAACAGACACTTAACCTATGTCATATCCAGGTTATGTTTTTCTGTGATTTCTTATCATCTAAAGTTATTTTTTTACATGGCATTTAATACCTCTTCAACAGGGATCTTATCTGTCTCTCCAGGTTCACTTCCAATTTCTATTCTTTTTCTGTGTGCTATGTAGTTTATTACCTTGACACTTTCTCACATGTTCCTCTCTGTTTTGAATACCTGAAACGACACATGGCCTACTTGTGGCTAACTTCTATCCACTCCTTAAGATTCTTCCCTTCTATAAGGCTATTCCTGCATATTTTCTCTTCTCTACCGTTTCAGATTCTAAACTCTCATAAGGTCCCCCCAGAAGGACCTCCCTATACCTGTCTCCATTTGGCCCATTTGTTATAATCACCTGCCTAGAAGTCTGTCTCTGGGATCTTTGAGGATACACTCATGCCTTCAAGACTTTGTGCAGTGCCTATTACATGAGAAGTGCTCATAAAGCTTTGCTGCATGATTGTTAATACAACAGTAGATGAATATAAGCTATCTAAATGGAAGAAGGAAATAACAACCCACTCCAGCCTGGAAAATCCCATGGACAGAGGAACCTGGAGGGCTACAGTCCATGGGGTCACAAAGAGTTGGTCCATGACTTAGCGACTTAAACAAACAAAACACAGTGGCGACAAAACCTGATTTTCACTGCTAGGAGCCAGCAAAAGTGAATAAGCCTAATCTACTTACTTTGGGTCATATCAGACTCCTTGAGGTTGTTCGAATTTAAAGTATGTGTAGAGTGGCAGGTGGAAAGGGAGAGTGAAGATGGAAAAGGTAGATGGGGAATAGGTTGTGGTCACCAAAGGAGTTAAACAGGAATGACCTGGTAGGTTGGCATTATATTCAGATTGTTCTGGTGCCAATTTGGAAGATGAATCTAAAGGGGAAAGAGAACTTCCCTGGTGGTACACTGGTTATGACGCTGTCCTTCCACTGCAGGGGGCAGGGGTTCAAACCCTGGTTGTAGAACTAAGATAGTGAAAGCTGCACAGCCAAATAAATTAAAAAAGAAAGAAAGAAAGGGGAAAGACTAGGCACATAAAGATGGGAGATGGAAGCAGCATCAAGCAGTGATGAATGCCTTGATGAGAGTAGTGATGGTCAGGTTTGAGAAATATTCAGGAGTAAACGTGAAAGGAATTTGATGATTAGAAAAATGTCATATTTATTTAGTTGTCTATCTCTTCATTTATTATTTGTCTTCTGACTTATCAGTTGATGCAACATTGGTTTTCAACATTGACATGACCAAGATGCATCAACAACTTGGGGATGACTCAATAACTCAGTCCCTTGCATCAGCTGCCACCCTCCCACTCCAACCCCCCTGAGAGTCTGGACCCAACACATCACACATATTCTCATTTGGGCCAAAGTAAACAATAAAAGATAAGAAACCAACAGAGAAAATTCAAGTGATGATTCTCTGCCTACAGAAACTACCAGAGTAACCAATTATACAAGGACTTACAGGTTACTGTTTGTTTAGGTATTAACTTTAGAACAGTTTGCCAACCCCAATTCTTTTGCAAACTGGTGACTGAGTTTCTTCTGTGAATCCCTGTGTGATGAACTTGAGATTGGGGGAGGGGCTAAGAATCACAGCTTGTGAAGAGATGTTCTGAAAAACCTTGAATTGCCACTTGCAAACCACTGGGCACGATTTTAGGTTTCAGTTCCTAAATGGAACTTTCTTATATCAACTAAGCTTTCTTTATTTTTCCACTATCCTAAATAGAACAAGAACATCCTTCAAAATAACACACCAATAAGGAAGGAAAGTCCCGCTTTGGCATTTATTTGGAGGACAGCTAAACACATTGACTCACAGTGTGTCATATACAGAGGTAAGAGGGTGTGGGATGCTAAAGATGTTGCTAAATTTATTTCTGATGCTGTTTCTGCACTTCCACAAAAATAAAATCAAAACATTTTGGATGTTGCCAGGTGCTATTAGTGTAGAATACTAAAACAATAGGAGGTACATAAAGTAATAAAAAAAGGACATGGGACCAGTCCTAATCATAATCTAAATAATGGGAAATACAATAAAACAAATGAATTGAAAACGTGGAAGATACTCGACAGCATTTCAATTGAAAGAGGCAAGTATTACATTTTCTGAAATGATGTGCTCTTTCTCTGATTCAGATCCTAATGCAAGCACAGCATTTTCTTCTTTGTATGTATGGGAAAGCCAGCCCTTTTGAGAGTTAGAATAGCTTTCAAGACTCCTGATTTAAATTTCAAACTCTTGATCATAGCTGGGGAGCAAAGGTTTTTATATTGGAATTGGAAATTGAGTTCTTTAGCTCTATACCAAGTGATAATATTAAGCATTTTGTTGTATCCACCATGCCGGCCAAGTTCCCCACTGTGCCTTCAAAGCCACAGTGAATGAACCATATTTGGATTTGCTTATCAGGAAGAGACATTTAGAAAGACAATGCACTTGTCCTGCAAGGCTGAGATTCCTGATGCTTTTAGATAGGCCTGTGGAGAGCTGCAAAATGGGCCCTAAAATCAGGCTGACATGGTTGCTTAACAAGCTTCAGCGGGCTCTGTGGGCTCAGCGAGTTTGTGGTGTCCCCCACAGGGCTGCTGATGGCAGCCATCATAATTAGGACACATGAATCAAAAACACCAGGTGAAGATTTTGCCTCAGAAGAAAGAAAAGGCAGATGGAGGGAATTACCATGCCCTTTGACTGTTAAGCTCTTTCATGCAGCTGGATGGCTGGCCGGCCCTGGCTATGAATGGGTCTGTAGGGCAGTTGACAGAAGACTAGCCCTTCCTACAGCAAGCATCAAAAAATATCTCTTGTCCTTTCACCGTGAAACCTTCATCTTTCTCTCAATATTTGGTAAAACAGGTAACAGTGTTGTCTTCCTTCTTTTTTTTTTAAGTGGGAAAAAGGAACTTGGCAATCTTTTCAACAGGAAGAAAACCTCCATAACCTTTAGGGACATGACCTTGAAAGAGATTTGCTGAACTTTAATATGACTGGATTTTTTCCAACCTTGATGGGCTCTTGATTTTAAAATCTGCCTAACAAAAGCTCTGCCAGGAAAGCTGTTATTATAGAGATGCTTCTCAATAGAGAGAAGTGGGTTAATTGCAAGCTCTCCAGTCAAATAAAGGAGGATTTTGAAAACAAGTGCAAAATTAACAAAATGTAGCACATTGCTCTTATGGAAAAAAACGATGAGGGAGAAACATTTGAAATGGCAAAATGTCTCACATAAATTGATGTTATAAAACTTGTTGGAAGAGACTATAAGAGATTTCAGATTACTCATAAACAATTGCCCATATGACCCTGATATGAATACAGAAATCCATTAGCGATCAAATTTTCAAACATAATCGTACACACATAAAAAATATGTATTTTCCCCCATCAATTTATGTTGACAGGATCTAGTTTAATAACACAATCTAGCCTTATTTATGTTTTTATCTTCTTTTTCACTGTATTGCTTCTGAGATTTAGTAAACATAATTTACAATGAAAAGCTGAACACTAAACTGTGAATTTGTTGGGAGGATTTCATTTTGGCATTACATGTTTTCAGTGGAAATTTAAGTTCCATTTGGGGTCCAAAATAAAAGCCCCCAAATACACAAGAATTTTTGTTTCCCTATTTATAAGCAGTGGCAATATTTTTCTTCTAACAAAAGGTCAATCTTAAGGGCAGTCCCCTGACCTTCACAATTTTAAGAGAAAACTCACATTATAGTGTTGTATCTATGACTTATGTGATAACATCATTTAATGTAAAATTGTGTGAATGATTTCAGATTATTTTGAAAGCATGATTTTACCTGTGAATGTGTTTAATATTTGTAAATCACAGTGCAATAGGCAACACTGCCCAGAAACACAGTTGTCATGTAGACTAACAAAGATCTTTACTAAATCCATCTAAGAAATTACAGATAAAATTGCATTTCTGTTCACATGCCTTAAGATTGGCAGTCCCTGAAGGACACATGCCTTAATTTGGCCTATTAAGTAAATGAATATTCTTGAGAATCCACGGAGTCAAGCAAAAACACAATGCTGCCCATTGCCTACTTTTATTTTAATACTAGTCGGACTAGACATTTCTCTGTCTGATTTGAGCTTCATTTGGAAGCAATTAACTATTTTGTATTAGATATAATAAGGGTCTCTAGTGCATGGACCACATTTGCCTGCATCAGTTGTTTAAGGCTTAATTGAGTAAAATTGCATTCGCACTCAACGCAGCTCCAAAAGATAACTAATTCCTTACTTCTTCTCTCATTTCTTAAAGTGCACTGGGCAGGACAAAGAGTGTTGGGGGTAAAAGATAGGCCAAAGTTCTTTTTTTTTTTTTTTAATTAATTAATTAATTAATTTATTTTTTTAAATTTTTTTATTAGTTGGAGGCTAATTACTTCACAACATTTCAGTGGGTTTTGTCATACATTGATATGAATCAGCCATAGATTTACACTTATTCC
Source organism: Cervus elaphus (assembly GCF_910594005.1). Lineage (NCBI taxonomy): Eukaryota > Metazoa > Chordata > Mammalia > Artiodactyla > Cervidae > Cervus > Cervus elaphus. The sequence continues at coordinate 20,809,976 of NC_057846.1, read as the reverse complement.
CCATCCCGATCCCCCCTCCCACCTCCCTCTCCACCCGATTCCTCTGGGTCTTCCCAGTGTACCAGGCCCGAGCACTTGTCTCATGCATCCCCCCTGGGCTGGTGATCTGTTTCACCATAGATAGTATACCTGCTGTTCTTTTGAAACATCCCACCCTCACCTTCTCCCACAGAGTTCAAAAGTCTGTTCTGTATTTCTGTGTCTCTTTTTCTGTTTTGCATATAGGGTTATTGTTACCATCTTTCTAAATTCCATATATATGTGTTAGTATGCTGTAATGTTCTTTATCTTTCTGGCTTACTTCACTCTGTATAAGGGGCTCCAGTTTCATCCATCTCATTAGGACTGGTTCAAATGAATTCTTTTTGACGGCTGAGTAATATTCCATGGTGTATATGTACCACAGCTTCCTTATCCATTCATCTGCTGATGGGCATCTAGGTTGCTTCCATGTCCTGGCTATTATAAACAGTGCTGCGATGAACATTGGGGTGCACGTGTCTCTTTCAGATCTGGTTTCCTCAGTGTGTATGCCCAGAAGTGGGATTGCTGGGTCATATGGCAGTTCTATTTCCAGTTTTTTAAGAAATCTCCACACTGTTTTCCATAGTGGCTGTACTAGTTTGCATTCCCACCAACAGTGTAAGAGGGTTCCCTTTTCTCCACACCCTCTCCAGCATTTATTGCTTGTAGACTTTTGGATAGCAGCCATCCTAACTGGTGTGTAATGGTACCTCATTGTGGTTTTGATTTGCATTTCTCTAATAATGAGTGATGTTGAGCACCTTTTCATGTGTTTGTTAGCCATCTGTATGTCTTCTTTGGAGAAATGTCTGTTTAGTTCTCTGGCCCATTTTTTGATTGGGTCATTTATTTTTCTGGAATTGAGCTGCAGGAGTTGCTTGTATATTTTTGAGATTAATCCTTTGTCTGTTTCTTCATTTGCTATTATTTTCTCCCAATCTGAGGGCTGTCTTTTCACCTTACTTATAGTTTCCTTTGTAGTGCAAAAGCTTTTAAGTTTCATTAGATTCCATTTGTTTAGTTTTGCTTTTATTTCCAATATTCTGGGAGGTGGGTCATAGAGGATCTTGCTGTGATTTATGTCAGAGAGTGTTTTGCCTATGTTCTCCTCTAGGAGTTTTATAGTTTCTGGTCTTACATTTAGATCTTTAATCCATTTTGAGTTTATTTTTGTGTATGGTGTTAGAAAGTGTTCTAGTTTCATTCTTTTGCAAGTGGTTGACCAGTTTTCCCAGCACCACTTGTTAAAGAGGTTGTCTTTTTTCCATTGTATATCCTTGCCTCCTTTGTCAAAGATAAGGTGTCCATAGGTTCGTGGATTTATCTCTGGGCTTTCTATTCTGTTCCATTGGTCTATATTTCTGTCTTTGTGCCAGTACCACACTGTCTTGATGACTGTGGCTTTGTAGTAGAGTCTGAAGTCAGGCAGGTTGATTCCTCCAGTTCCATTCTTCTTTCTCAAAATTACTTTGGCTATTCGAGGTTTTTTGTATTTCCATACAAATTGTGAAATTCTTTGGTCTAGTTCTGTGAAAAATACCCTTGGTAGCTTGATAGGGATTGCATTGAATCTATAGATTGCTTTGGGTAGAATAGAAGATAGGCCAAAGTTCTTAATTACTCTTATTTTTATTTTACTTTCCTGATATTTATATTTGAGCACCAAAATAGCCAAGAGTCATGTAAGTAAAATACTCAACACACCATTTAAAATACCAGCTCAGATGCCCAAATTTACCTTCATGGTTTTAATTTTTTAAAAAAATCATGTTTCTAACTTACTGTTTGTAATTTAATTTTTGTTATTATAAACACAATTTTTTTTTCCACTTGCAGCTTATTTATCTAATGCCAAAGATTTAAAATCTGGTCATTTTAGGTTGACTCTCTTCCTGGGCAAACTGACTCACTCCCTTATCAGGGGTTCCAGGTATTCTGTACGTAGCCCTCTTAAAGCAGTTATCATGTGGCTATGCAAGCATCTTTTACATAGTTGTACTCACAATTAGTCTTTTAGTTGCTGGAGGATAGGAACCTGTTTTTAGTTTTCTTTTTAGTCACTTATTTATTTTAGGAGGCTATAACTGACATATAATATTGTGTACATATAAGGTGTCCAACATAATGATTTAATACATTTATGTATTACAACATGATTAACATTTGCTAACACTTCTATCACAAAGGAGTCTGGCTTTATTCATAGTTGAACCTCAGGACTGACTAAAGAATCTGATACAAGGAAGCAGAAAAAGGTAACTTGCCTCTAAATATCACAAGAAACTTCCATTGAGGAATATTCTCAACGAGGGCTGAAGATGGCTTCCTTTTTCCCACTCCTTGAGCATAGATTAAGAAGGGTACAGTCTGGTCTAGGACCCTGTCTTGATTCTGGAAGCCTCTGAATGTTTAACTGTCTTTGCCTAAAAATGTTAAGAATGAATTCAGAAATTAGAATGGTCTCCTGAATCTATTCTGAAATGTCTGTGATGGGATGATGAGATTACTTTCATTGGCTTTGCTTCACTGTTAAGAGATTTCTTGTTTGTTCCTACTCATAAGCTGTGGATTTTTCCTTTATGTTTTCTTACTTATCCTTGAAGACAGGAGTCATACTTTATAACTTCCACTGTCTTGACTCCAACCACGGAAGAAACTAATATATAACAGTAATTGATAAAACATATGGTGTAATTAATTATTGTAAGAATTTGCTTCTAAAAAGCACCATATTAAAGATACAATCTTGAGAGACTTCCTTGGTGGTCCAGTGGTTGTGACTTTGCCTCCCAGTGCATGGGGTACAGGTTCGATCCCTGGTCAGGGAGCTAAAATCCCACATGTCTTGTGGACAAAAAACCAAGACATAAAACAGAAGCAATGTTGCAACCAATTCAATAGAGTCTTAAAAAAATGGTTCATATTAAAAAAAAAAAAATCTTAAAAGAAAAAAAGATGCAATCTTGAAAACATTCTTAGGAAAAACTTTTCATTTAATGCTTAGCAAATCAGACTGTTTTCTGAGTGGAGAAGAGTGAGCCATATTATAGATCACCCCGGCCACATCCCAACAGTGTTCAGGCCTTGCCTAAACACTGACATTAATAACAACTGGAATTTGCCAGAGGTGAAGCTAGTAGCTTTCATTTTGCTGTGTGGCAAGCCGATATGTGTGTGTGCTCAGTTGTGTCTGACTCTTTGTGACCCCACGGACTGTAGCCCACCAGACTCCTCTGTCCACAGGATTTTCCAGGTAGGAATCCTGGAGTGAGTTGCCATTTCCTCCTCCAAGGATTGAACGTGTGTCTCCTGTGTTGCAGGTGGATTGGTTACTGCTAAGCCACCAGAGAAGCCCAGCAAGAAGACATGGTATGGTCAAATGAAAGGCTCAGAGACATGTTCTACATGGTACCAAGAGATAGTGATGTAGCCAAGAAGTATCCTTTTGGGTCCTGGCTCTTCCTCTTCCTCAGTGTGTTTCCTTGGGGAAATTTCCTATTCATAAAATTGGTATATTACATAAGGAGACATGTAAAGTGCTTGGGCTGGTCCTTGGCATCTAGCAAGTGCTCCTTAAGTGGTTGCTTTAATGATAGTAAAGAAAACAAAAGATCTACCATTCAACATGAATGTACCTGCCAACACCATGCTAACTACTTAACATACTAACAAAAATAATTGCCCAAGATCAAAGGAGACTAAGGCAACAGTGAAGATTCAGATTCAGATCTATACAAACCCCTCATCAGGTCTTTCTTTAAAGGTGATGCAAGAGCTTCCCATGTGGTAAAGGTAATTCTTATTTGTCATATGTTCCTCAATACCTAGGAAGCTCTTCTTGGTCAACGGGCAGCTGAAAGCAGGTTTATCTGTATGCACTATTGTGTTAGTTTATGGTTCTCACAAAGCACAGTGGCTATTGGTATTGCATGACTGTGCAAAGCAGGCAATTCTGTAGATAATTGCTTAAAGTCTGTTCAGTTCAGTTGCTCAGTCATGTCTGACTCTTTGTGACCCATGGACTGCAGCACACCAGGACTCCCTGTCCATCACCAACTCCCGGAGTTTACTCGAACTCATATCCACCGAGTTGGTGATGCCATCCATCCATCTCATCCTCTGTCATCCCCTTCTCCTCTTGCCTTCAATCTTTCCCAGTATCAAGGTCTTTTCCAATGAGTCAGCTCTTCGCATGAGGTGGCCAAAGTATTGGAGTTTCAGCTTCAGCATCAGTCCTTCCAATGAACACCCAGGACTGAACTCCTTTAGGATGGGCTGGTTGGATCTCCTTGCAGTCCAAAGGACTCTCAAGAGTCTTCTCCAACACCACAGTTCAAAAGCATCAATTCTTCTGTGCTCAGCTTTATTTATAATCTGACTCTCACATCCATACATAACTACTGGAAAAACCATAGCCTTGACTAGATGGACCTTTGTTGGCAAAGTAATGTAGGTATCAACATTAATAATTATTACCAGATTTTTTTTCTTTCAGAATGGAGATTTCTCTGAGAATTCAATGGGTGTATGAGTTTTACTCTCATGCTTCTCATGATTTGTTCTAAGTGTAGAACCACAAAAATGATGTGATAATATCAGGTCAAGTTTTTCTTTTCCCTTTTCTTCCTTTTTAATGACCATTTCTTAAGGTTTGACTTAAGCATGGACTCACAAAGGGGATATAATGATCTCAGACATAGTATTTTTCCTGATACTGAGGAGGGCTTCATAACATTCATGGCATCAGTTTGTATTCCTGCATTGTTCTATTTCTATATAATGACTCTTAAGTCAAGCTTGTTAATGCAAATTGCTCCCCTACCCCCACAGTAAGAGACTGTGAGACTTATTCCACTTGCCTCAAAAACAGAACATGTGTGCATGTGTGTTACACGTGCACATATTTGTACATATTCATTATGATAATATATGTAAATTGAAGACCACATTTGAGCCAAGCTGCGTAGGTATGCCACAGTTGGCTTACCTCTTTCTGGATCCTGAACAAAGCCCAGGGAACATCGGGAGACTGAAAATAGCTGTGACACGTGGGGATCAAGACGATGGCCACTGTCATAGAATTGCCGTAGCATGCTTTCTGGTTTCACTAATTGAGTTTTTAAAAATGCCTCCTTTAGCTTCAGATGTACTAATTTATATATTATCATCCACCCATGGATCTGTTTATTGTTTACCTGCCTATTCACATACCATTCTAAATACTATCTCACTTTGTGTGTATTTCCTAATTCAATATTCAGCTCAGAGCTCCTCTACTCTTAGGCATTTTCTGACTAATTCCTTTTAACTTTTGTCACTCAGCACTTGGGCACATCCTCTGTGCATTTCCATACTCATTTTATGCTTAATCATGAAGTGTTATGAATACATTTATTTGTGCTTTCATTAGATTATTTCAGGAGTACATGCTGTTACTCCAAATTTTAAGTTTCTAAAGGCCAGATGATGTCTTTCACATCTATCTTAAAACAATTTATTTCCTGCACCTTCGATCCCATTATGATACTCCTTGCATACTCAGCAGTTAAGTGCTAGCTGAATCAACTTAAAAATGGCTAAGAGGCAATGAAATAGCATATATATGTTTTCTGATCATGGTTTATCACATTGGGATGGTTGTCTCTTGGCCTGATGATAAAATCCCACATGAGAAATCAGCAGGAATATTACCCAGAATTTAAAAAAGAAAGGAAAAATCCTTCTCATAAAAAAAATTATTTTGAGAGACTGAAAATTCAAAAACAACTAATTTGATGCCGTGGAATTCACAGGAGAAAACATTGGGAAGGGACAAAACATAAATAATTGGAAAGCTTTCCAATTCATTTGACAAGGCTAGAATAACTGTAAAACAAAAACATGACAGAAAAATAAACCTAAAAACATTCACCAGTGTCACCTATGAATGTAACACTGAGAAACTGTAAACAAAATATTAGCAAATCGAATCTAACAATATAAGGAAAAAAAGGTTATGGTAGTATACGTGTTATTGTGAGAATGCAGAAAAATGTGAATTAAGGTATTTGATTAATTTAACTTATTGAGGAGTTAATAAGGATGAAATTTTGCCATTGGCAAGAACATGGAGGACCTGGAGGGTAATATGCGAAGTCAGACAGAGAAAGACAAAAGCTATGATATATCATACACATAAATCATACAAAAGTATGATATCACTTATATGTAGAATCTAAAAAATACAACAAATCAGTGCATATGACAAAAAAGAAACATACACACAGATATAAAGAACAGAGTAGCGGTTACCAGTGGATGTGCCTGGCTTCAGCGCTGGCTATTCCTCAAGTACCCCTCCCTCTCTCAACTAGTAAGCACAGAAGTCCTATAGTAATCCGTTTTACCATCACACTTGTAGTTGTTCATCCTCCCTGACTGAACCCTGTCTCATGCGCCTAGTAAAAACATCCACCAACCTAAGGGTGGGAAGCCTGTGAAGAACTCTTGAATGAAAACAGAAAAAGCTACAGAAACAGAGGTAATTTTATTCAGTGAATTGGATGTCGCTTACATGAATGGGCTTTCTTTTTACATTTCTTTTTGAAAGGAGAAGAGGGAGCTAAAACCTCAAGATCCAACTCAGAGCAAAGATTCTGAGGATGCTTTCTTGCCTTTTGCCAAGGATGTCTGAGCAGAGGATGAAAAGACTTATTCCTGGATCAAATTCTGACTTTCAAGTCAAAACTGACTAGTGAAGTGGAAGCAATGAAAGTCTGACCAGCCCATCATAAAGCCCCTGAGCCATGCCAAAGGAAACAGGGCAGGATCAGATACGGAGTCTAAATTGCAGGAACACATTTTATTTTTAATCAGGTAAAGGTCGATAAGCTTTTTTGTTCTAAGTTTGAAAGGGAAGACAGATCAAAGAAGAGGAAATTTTCCAAAAAGGGAAATCTTATAATAAAATCACCCAATACTATACATTTCTTATCATAAAATTACTAATGCAAATATGTGTGTCTATAAATTAGTGAATATTGACTTAAACTAAGAATAAGAAAAATGCATTAGGGGTGATATGATTTTCGAAGAAAGCACTAAATTTGAGGTCATTCTTTTTTTTTTTTCCCCTGCTTTTGAGGTATCATGGAATTTTTAGAAGATTTTTACTTAATTACAAGGAACCTTAGCGTCTACATCTATGAATAAGGAGATGTCTGTGTAGTCAAAATTTTATCAGCATTGAGTTAGGTAATTTATGTGAAAACACTTTAAAATTGTGTGGTAAGCTCTATCAACAGGTACTATTAAAGGAGATACTATGCTAAACAGGGGATATGAGTTGTAACAAGAGATATTTTTGTGGGTTTTTATCAGTTTCTATGAAAAAAAATGAAATGCAGTTCCCAAAATAGTACCTGATATATAATAAAATTGTAATATATATTATGAGTAAATGTTTTTTCTCTTTTGGTTTGGCTTCTGTGGCAGAAAAGCATTGCTTTAGAGTGAACTTAGTTCCAGCTTAAGTGAAGATAAAGTAAAAGGAAGTTTAAATGTGTTATATGATAAGCAAAGTCTTCTGTCCCAAGTAAGCTGTGTTTTAGAGTATAAAGATAAATTGCCATAAAAAAATGAAATTCTGCCGTTTGCAACAATGTAGTGTGGAGAAGGCAATGGCACCCCACTCCAGTACTCATACCTGGAAAAATCCCATGGACGGAGGAGCCTGGTGGGCTGCAGTCCATGGGGTCGTGAAGAGTCGGACATGACTGAGCGACTTCACTTTTACATTTCACTTTCATGCATTGGAGAAGGAAATGGCAACCCACTCCAGTGTTCTTGCCTGGAGAATCCCAGGGATGGGGAAACCTGGTGGGCTGCCGTCTATGGGGTCGCATAGAGTCGGACACGACTGAAGAGACTTAGCAGCAGCCGCAGCAGCAGCTGGAACTAGAGAGTATTATGCTTAGTGAAATAAGTCAGACAGAGAAACAGAAACACTCTGTTATCACTTATATATGGAATCTAAAAAAATAAAACAAATGAGTGTATACAACAATAGAAAGACTCACAGATACAGAGAGCAAGCTAGTGGTTACCAGTGGGGAGAGGAGACAGGGGATGGGCAAGAGACAAGGATATATTGTACAGCACAGAGAAATATTGTCATTATCTTACAATAACTTTCAATGGAGTATAAGCTATAAAACTGTTGAAACACTATGGTATACACCTGAAACTAATGTGATATTGTAAATCAACTCTACTTCAATAATAAACGCATAGCTAGGGAAACTAGGTGTTCAGGTCCTGAGAATCTCTGAGGAACGATGGGGGATAAGACAGATGCTGGATGAGGTAGAATGGAGCAACTGTTATGATTTTCAAAATGAGAAGAAGGATGGGCTTCCCTGGTGGATCAGTGGTAAAGGATCCACCTGCCAGTGCAAGAGACAGGGGTTCGATCCCTGGTCCAGGAAAATCCCTCATGCCGTATGGCAATTAAGCCCAGATGTCACAATTACTGAGCATGTGCTCTAGGGCACCAGAGCCGTGACTACTGAAGTCCACATGCTCCAGGGCCTGAGCTCTGCAACGAGAGAAGCCACCATCACAATTTGAAGCCCGTGCATAACAAAGAGCATTATTCCCTTATTGCTGCAGCTAGAGAGAGCCTGCACTGCATGGGGAAATGAAGACCCAGCACAGCCAAAAATAAACACATAAATTTACTCTCTTAAATGGGAAGGAGGAGGCTATCATAATTTACAGACATCATTTTGACAGGTATTCAGCACTTTCTACATGGTGTTATTAAAATGTATTCAGTGATTTCTAAAGAATGAAAGCAATCGATAATAGGAATCAGCATAGGTTCACCAACATAATCATGGAGTTACTAAGGGAAGAAACTTGTCAATTAAAAAAAAAAATCAAGGTATCTGGCAAAGCCTAGAAAAATTATGTTGGTGACTATATGGAGGAAATGAAGATTGGGCAAAGATACAGTGAAGGTGAACTCAAAATCGTGCAAATGACCAAACTCCAAACCAGAGTTTAGTGATGGCTCAGTATTCACCTATGGGGAGGAATCCACAGCCAGTTGATGGCTTTTGTCTTCAGCCCTTCCTGTTTGATGGTTTATCAATAACTTAGTTCACACGCTTATTCAATTTCCTTCAACCACAAAAACAGCTGTCTATGGGATGCAGGAGAAAACCATTCCTGAAAAGAATTTAATAAGAGTTTTTGTGGAGGAAAAACCAGAGGTTTAAGTAAACAGTACGGTTAACGTAATTAGGGTGATGTGCCTGCCACAGATGCTCCTGCGACCTTCACTGTTCTGACTGAAGCTCAGAGTCAAGAGTGAGGAAAGTCATGATCCTACCTGGTGAAACTAATGCTCCTCCCACAATTGACAGGACTTAGTCTAGAGGAGGGAGGGACATATGGGGATTATGACCTCAGCTGAAGGACTTGTGGATTTTCAGCACATACTAGGTGCCTATAAGGGCTTCCCAGGCGGCTCAATGGGTAAAGAATCCGCCTGTAACGCAGGAGATGAAGCAGATGTGGGTTCGGTCCCAGGTCGGGAAATCCCCTGGAGGAGGAAATGACAATCGACTCCCATATTTTTGCCTGGAGAATCCCATGGAAAGAGGAACCTGGTGGGCTACAGTCCATAAGGTTGCAAAGAGAAGGATGCGACTACAACAATGTAGCATGCATGCAGGTGCTTATAAACAAAGTCACAGGAAGCCTCTGAGACTAAAATGAACAAGTTATAATTGAGAGGAGGCAGATTTGGATTTAAATTAGATAATTTTATTAAGAATTAGATCTGTCCTACATCCTCATGAACCACTGAGTTTCAAACCAAGGAAAGAGAGGTTCAATGACAGTTTATTTGTTGATACAGCAGAGGAGATTTAAGTCGGACTTTGAGTAGGATACACTCCAAAAGCCCCTTCAAAATGAACATTTTAGTTGTCATCCAGGGTCATGATTCTTCAAAGTACTTTGGAAAGTTAAAGATGTAGCAGTTATAATCAAGATCTAAAATGATAGCAATACAATCTACTAGTAACCATACACTAACATTAACACAAGACTTCACTTTACCAACATATAGACATCTTTGCTTCAGGGTCACAGCTAACTATAAATCACACATTCAGTACTGGTAGGTTAGAGAAATGAGCAATTTCAAGTTAATACATCTAATCTCAACATTCTAAACTCTTCTGACCTAGAATAGGAAGTAGTTTCAATTTGTGAGGCTTCTCACACAGCATTTATATATGAGAAGGGTGGATCAGATGGCCTTTAAGGTTGATTTCAACTCTCAGTTCTATAAATTTATAAATAGGCATGTCCTAAATGATAGTTGAATTCCTTGATAACCATGGTAGCAAATACTACTAGGATTCTGGGATGGAAACGGAGCATATTCCACAAAGCAATGACTTTCACTATGCTGTTATTGGCTATGTCTTTAAGAGTTTCATGATGGATTCTGGACTGCATTACGTAAAGTGAAATACATAATTTTGAGGCTATCTGATGTTGAAGCAAAAAAAAAAAAAAGAAAGAAATACTCCTTGGGCTCAGGAGTTTTTGAGGAAAGGTTGAGGAGCTGAGATTTAAGCTGAGGAAGCAAAGTCTGGGTGAGTGCTTTACACCAATAAACAGGCACTCACAGAAGATCATGTTGGTGCTGGTGAGCAGATGTTTTCTGTGTTGGATGAGAGCAGAACAAAAGAAAAGGATTTAGAGTAAAGTGGAAGCAATTTTTTTTTTTTGGATGCCCTGTGTCCCTAAGTATCTTTGAGATAATGAAATACTTTACCAGGGAATGTTGACTAATCTACTTACTGGAGGGTTTTAAGAAAAATTGCAGAGCATCCTGTGCCAGATGTAAGTAGAGTGCTAGGTGACCTCATGATATTTTCTACTGTAGTAACATATAACACGGTGAAAATTCAAATACTATCTGGAATCCAAAGTAGGTTCATCTTGAAAAACAACCGAGGTTCGTGGGACACTGGCTAATGTTGCTGTCATTTCATTTGGTTTTTCAGATATATATTCTTCAGGACATTCATTATCTACTTCTAGCACTGAGAAATGATTTGCCGCCCTTAACGTTAGAACTGAGTATATTTTCACTGAGATCGAAAGCCCAGCAATCACAGTGATGTGATAAAATTCCTCAGTGAATTTACACTGCATAAAGTTGCTTCTGCATGAATTTACACACTAAGAACTTTTTAAAAATCAAAGTATTATGTCATTCTCCTTGCATATTTAGGAAAGGACCCACAGTGATATCAATTCCTTTGTTTCCTATTAGTTCATATGCTTTAAAACAAGTTTTCCTATTTTTAAAATTATTTGGCACAGTCATATCATAAATTACCTTCTTTGCATAATAGCTGTTGCCCAGTAGGCATTATACCATTTACTTAATTAATGTGATCCTAAACGAAACTTAGTGCCTATGTAAAAATGTCCACTACATTTGAATGTTAGGTATACTTTCTTGCCTTAAAGAACACAAAGAAATTGTTTCAGAACAATGTTTTGGGCAGAACAGATGTTTTGAGCAGGAACAGGTTTTGACTAAGGCACATAAAGCATCTTTCCAGTTTGAGAGAACAGTTGGGTAAGCATTTCTTCCTGCTGTGTACCAAAGCTTTCTGTTGCAAAATGGGGTCCTTGAGATAGGCAGCTTGGGTGGGGCCAGGAGCTTGTTACAAATGCAGAATCTCAGACCCAGTGAAACAAAATCAGCATTTAAACAGGACACCCAGTTGCTTGGTATGCACATTTAAGTTTTAGAAGCATCATGATGAAAGGTTCTTGGGAGCAGAAGAGCGTTGTTTCCCAAAGAAGGGCTGAGATTGAGTGTGTCTGCCGGGCATTTCTGCTGAGGAGAAGGCAGGCTCTATTTATACTCCTGACGGATTGATATCTTCCCATCACTGACACTGGTTTCCTCTGATAGTGAATCTCAAGAAAGTGAAGTCACTAAGCTGTGTCCGATTCTTTGCGACCCCAAGGACTGTAGCCCTCCAGTCTCCTCCGTCCATCGGATTTTCCAGGCAAGAATACTGGAGTGGGTTGCCATTTCCTTCTCCAGGGGATCTTCCTGACCCAGGGATTGAACTTGGGTGTCCCACATTGCAGGCAGACTCTACCGTTTGAGCTACCAGGAATCTCAGGAGGCAGCCTCTATTGTACTTAGGATACACCTTGATCAAACTGTCTTCACTTCTTGGGAATCACTGGCCTCCCTCAAGAATATCATTCAAATTACATATAACATAAAATAGGATGCTCGTGCTAGCTCAGTTGTGTCCAACCCTTTGTGACCCCATGGACTGTCACCCAGACAGAATACTGGACTGGGTTGCCATTTCCTTCTCCAGGGCATCTTTCACGGCCTTTACCACTGCACCACCTGGGAAGCTCATATTAATATTTAATGATTAAATTTCCAGGTGCATCACCTATTACAATTTTACTATCTTCCTCTCATCCATATACCCTCATTCCTACAAGATCACTCAACATTTTCTGCATTTCTCATCTGTGTACCTTGCTCATGTATTTTCTCGTCATGGGATTCCTTTCTTTCTCTTTGTTTCTGTAGAGATTCTTCACATCTTTAAAGTCACATGTTAAAGTGGATTGCCACCACAGAACCCTTCCTAACCAGAATTGGTTGCACCCTATCAGGCATTCCCTGGGTAGGCATAATGTACTGTTCTCTGCCTGTGTGGTGTTTACGAGCTGAGCTGTGAAGTTCCATGCTCCTGGATTGAGCCCTTACTCTTTCCCTACTGGTTCACTGATGTTGGCCAAGATTCTCAATCAGATCTTTAATCTCATCATCTATTAGATAGGAATAACAATACTATCTTCTTCATAGGATTACCATGAGGATTAAAAGAGATAATGCTTTTAAAAAGGTAATACAATGCTTTAGTTCAGTTCAGTCACTTGGTGGTGTCCAACTCCTTGCATCCCCATGGACTGCACCACACCAGGCCTCCCTGTCCATACCCACCTCTTGGAGTTTGCTCAAACTCATATCCATTGTGTCAGTGATGCCACCCAACTATCTCATTCTCTGTCATCCCCTTCTCCTTCCGCCTTCAATCTTTCCCAGCATCAGGGTCTTTTCCAATGAGTCAGTTCTTCGCATCAGGTGGCCAAAGTATTGGAGCTTCAGCTTCAACATCAGTCCTTCCAATGAATAGTCAGGGCTGATTTGTTTTAGGATTGACTAGTTTGATTTCCTTGCAGTCCAATGAACTATCAAGAGTCTTCTCCAACACCACAGTTCAAAAGCATCAATTCTTCGGCACTCAGCCTTCTTTAGGGTCACATCCATACATGACTCTCACATCCATACATGACTCTCACATCCATACATGACTACTAGAAACACCATAACTTTGACTAGACGGACTTTTGTTGGCAAACTAATGTCTCTGCTTTTTAATATGTCTAGGTTGGTCACAGCTTTTCTTCCAAGGAGCTAGCGTCTTTTAATTTCATGGCTCCAGTCATTGTCTGCAGTGATGCTGGAGCCCAAGAAAATAAAATCTGTCCATTTCCATTGTTTACTCATCTATTTGCCATGAAGTGATGGGACCAGATGCCATGATCTTAGTTTTCTGAATGTTGAGCTTTAAGCCAACTTTTTCACTCTCCTCTTTCACTTTCATCAAGAGGCTCTTTAGTTCTTCTTCACTTTCTGCCATAAGGGTGGTGTCCTCTGCATATCTAAGGTTATTGATACTCCTCCTTGCAATTTTGATTCCAGCTTGTGCTTCATCCAGTCCAGCATTTTGCATGTGCTTGGCAAATAGTAAGCTCTTAAGATAGTTGCTATTAATTGTAATAAGAATAGTCTCAAAAGCTAATGCACTGACAAACAGAGTGTTCCTGGGGATATGTGTATATATTTTCCATCATACTAGAGTATACAGTTCTTGAATGTGATGGTGAGAACATATCTATCTTTGTACTTCCTCATTCTTTAGATAGTTCTGAAAAGTGTTAGTCTTATCACAGTTAATTGCATCAAATCAAAGTTTTTTCCCCCAATCATAATGCAAGCCAATTTATTTTTTCTTTGAAAATATGAATAGTCACCATTTGCTGTAAGTTATATTTTAATTTATATAACCTCTGAATCTTCTCTTCTACATAGTATTTTTTAGGCCTTTTTTCTGAAACATCTTTTCTGTAAATAGAATGATCAGGTTTCTGGATCTTCCCTCCAAGATCTCCTCAGGCCCCTAAGTTGCATATCCAAGAATTAGATTTTATCTAATCCCATTCTCTTTGGACACTACCACTAAGGGGTCCAATGTGTTTTATGAATGCTTAATGTGATTAAATTTTTATTTCCCTAAATTGTACCATGTTGCTGACTCATAAGTAGATGGCATGTTTTCCATTAATTTTAGGCTCTATAAATTTAATTGCTATTGGCTAACTCAAGAATTATGAATAAACTCTTCAAGAAATAGGTATGGTAGACAATGAAACAAGAAACAGAAACACAGACCTTGTTCCCTAAATCCTGTCTGTGAATAATAGCACACGTTGACTATATTTCTTGGCCCTAAGCAATTGACAATTTTTAGAAAATGTCTAATGAATTAGATATTAGAGGCCATACAGAAATGATATGAGCCAACTCAATTATTTAAACTTGGATATGAATATATCTGGAAGGTTTATGTAAATATTTAAGATCTTAATCTGTTGAAGAATTATTAGATTTTAGATTCAGAAAATGCTTTAAAAATAATTAAAAATAATATTCATGAAACACTAAAAAAGTCAAATGTTTAGCCCTGTGAGGGAGAAGATATTGCTATAATTTCCATTTTTCAATTGGTAACACAGAGATTTTGGCATAGTAAATAAAGCAGAAGTAGATGTTTTTCTGATCTATTTCTATTTTATTGACTATGCCAAAGCCTTTGACTGTGTGGATCACAACAAACTGTGGAAAATTCTTAAAGAGATGGTAATGCCAGACCACCTGACCTGCCTTTTGAGAAACTTATATGCAGGTCAGGAAGCAACAGTTTGAACTGGACATGGACCAACAGACTGGTTCCAAATAGGAAAAGGAGTACGTCAAGGCTGTATATTGTCACCCTGCTTATTTAACTTATATGCAGAGTACATCATGAGAAATGCTGGGCTGGAGGAAGCACAAGCTGGAACCAAGATTGCCGGGAGAAATATCAATAACCTCAGATATGCAGATGACACCACCCTTATGGCAGAAAGCGAAGAAGAACTAAAGACCCTCTTGATGAAAGAGGAGAGTGAAAAAGCTGGCTTAAAACTCAACATTGAGAAAACTAAGATCATGGCATCTGGTCCCATCACTTCATGGCAAATAGATGGGGAAACAGTGGAAACAGTGACAGACTTTATTTCTGGGGGCTCTAAAATCACTGCAGATGGTGACTGCAGCCATGAAATTAAAAGATGCTTGCTCCTTGGAAGAAAAGTTATGACCAACCTAGACAGCATATTAAAAAACAGAGACATTACTTTGCCAACAAAGGTCCATCTAATCAAAGCTATGGTTTTTCCAGTAGTCATGTATGGATGTGAGAGTTGGACCATAAAGAAAGTTGAGTGCCAAAGAATTGATGCTTTTGCACTGTGGTGTTAGAGAAGACTCTTGAGAGTCCCTTGGATTGCAAGGAGATCCAACCAGTCCATCCTAAATGAGATCATTCCTGAATATTCACTGGAAGGACTGATGTTGAAGCTGAAACTCCAATACTTTGGCCACCTGATGCAAAGATGTGACTCATTGGAAAAGACCCTGATGCTGGGAAAGATTGAAGGCAGGAAGAGAAGGGGATGACAGAGGATGAAATGGTTGGATGGCATCACTGACTCTATGGACATGGGTTTGGGTAAACTCCAGAAGTTTAAGTAAACTCCAGGAGTTTAAGTATAGAAAGCACCCACAGTCCTAAGTGGTTTAGCCAGGATAAAACCTGGAAGATGTAAGTCTAAAGTTTAAATTTAAAATTTTAAATACAGCAATTTCTCCTTTGTATGTGAAAACTGAAACCCAAATTATTTAATACCCAAGTTTATATAATTTCTTAGTAATAGACTAAGGGCTTCCCTGGTGGCTCAGATGGTAAAGAATCTGCAATGCAGAAGATACAAGTTTGTTCCCTGGGTCAGGAAGACCCCCCTGGAGAAGGCGATGGCTATCCACTCCAGTATTCTTGTCTGGAGAATTTTATGGACAGAGAAGCTAGGTCCATGGGGTTGCAAAGAGTTGGGCAAAATTGAGTTACTAGCACTTTTTTTTAACTTTTTAAGGCTTAATTTAAGTCTCATGACTGCCAGCTATATGCTTTTTCCAGGAAATTCTTCATAAAAATTGAGTTAGATTGTTTGCATTAATATCTTTTAAAGATAATGAGCAAACTGACTTAAACGAACTCCTTAAAATGGTGGCTACTCTATAAGATACAAATTTCTATCAATTTCATAATGAAATTCATATATCAAAATGCTTAGTTAAACACCCCATGTTAAAAGAGGAAAAAGCACTTGAAAAACAGGAACTAAGTTACAATGAAGGTCATTTCTTGAAAGCTTTCAAACACTCACAACAAAACAAAACTTCTAAGCCACAAGTTTTTAAAAAAAGGAAAGGAAATGGAAATAAAGTAAATGAGAGAAATGGCAAGGTGGGTCCTGTTTTCTTTAGACATTTTATGTTTTCATGTTATTCTTCTATTTTATTTGCCCATAAGATTGTGAATACATCTATGTTCATAAATATTTTATGTCTAATGCTATGCTATCACATCATAATAAATCATTTGATATTTGTGTCTTTGATAGGAATGCTGCCTATATAATAAAAGCATACTTATGAATATCTTTTGGTTTGATGGAAAAAAGGCATGCCATTTTGTAATATAAATTGCTAGTGTTATTGTAACATAGCATAATGATAATGAAGTAAAAAATCTAAAAACTCTGGGAAATATGACCTTTACTTTATCTAGAGTTTTGATTCATTCAGAAAGTTCATCTTATTGCTAAATAATACAATTTTGCCTTTAAAGCATTAGAAATATTTTTCTATCAAAACTTATGAGTAAAGGGTCTGAATGTTTTAGACAGGATTGTTTTAACAAATAATTATTCAAAAAAAACTGTGAAGCAAAAAAAAAAAAACTGTGAAGCACAGTTTCTCATCCTCAGCACTATTGACATTTTGGGCTGGATAATTCATTGTTGAGGAGCTATTTGGGAATCCTAGGATGTGTAGCCCTTCGTGAATTCTAGGCATTGGGTGTACCCTTGGGGCACATAATTACCTCTTTGGGGGAATTACTGCTTTAAAGAAATATCCTAAAATAATTGCACTTTATGTTCTTTATCCAAAATTGGTTAAATGATCTTCAAATTGAGTAGTTTTTGATATTCAAGAGTGTATGTTAATAGAACAAAGTTTCAATTACCTTTTTAGAGTTTTCAGTTGAATAAACATTTGTCACCTGTATTGAGGCTGAAATTGTTACTTGTCAACATGCATTAATTTACATTTATATTCTGTACACACATAGATTTTTCTTAAGTCTAAGGATGTGTAATCATTTTCATGGATGTTCTTCATACGCAATTATTTTTCTCAATCTCCCTAACCAAATCAACATGATCTTCTCATGTAAGTCAATAGAATACATAGAAATAAGTCTTGAAGGTAAGCATTTCTGGAATTATCCAAAAATCATAGTTCTCTTGAAAAATGAATGCCTAACCTAGTGCATCTTGAAAGTATAGTCCAAGAATCTGATCTCAGCTGGCCTCGACCTGCAGTGACTTGAAGCAGGGCTTCAGTTGCTAGCCAGAGACTGAGGTCAGGCCGTGGCAATGAGAGAGTGGAATCCTAGCCACTGGATCACCAGAGACGGAAAACAGTTTCCACAAAAATAGAAAGTAGTGAAACTAGTAAAGTGTTTACTGGAAGAAAAAGAGTACAGAAAGTGTGGATAAACACAGGGGTGGACTTAGACAGAGTCATGCTCTTGCGGTAGTTTAAATCACTTATAGGGGACATAATTTAACATTTTACAAACCCCCAACCCAGGTACATATGTAAAATGTCATTAGCACCTCTTCTACAGTGGGCCACCTCTTTATTTTTTAAATTAATTAATTTATTTTAATTGGAGGATAATTACTTTACAATATCGTGATGGTTTTTTGCTATACATCAACCTGAATTGGCCACTGGTATACATGTAGAAATCATTTGGGGAAAAAGAAATTTGCTTCTTCTTGAATCAACATTTGTTAAGTCACCTTAAACAATGCTATTCTATAGCAACCTATTGAATTTTTCTGACTTATCTTTCATTTAGTGTTGGAGATTCATGAAAGTTTCTCTAGTAATAATTAATCTCAATTAATTTTCTGAATGGTTTTCTTTCTAATGAGTAAGAAATAAATGATTTTTATGAAGAAAAAATTGTATCTTTTCATCATCACATTTAAAGGATCTTACATCACAGATCCTGCTTGTTATGTTTAAACATGTGTCTACTTTAAACATAATGCATACTAAACATTTGCCAAGAGATGAGCCCTCACAATCAAATTTTATAAGATCTGTATAAATTAGAATGTTACACAACAAAATAAACA
Source organism: Cervus elaphus (assembly GCF_910594005.1). NCBI lineage: Eukaryota > Metazoa > Chordata > Mammalia > Artiodactyla > Cervidae > Cervus > Cervus elaphus. The sequence continues at coordinate 20,791,238 of NC_057846.1, read as the reverse complement.
TTTATTGGAAAAAAACATAGCACTCAGGAACATTTTTTTGAATCAAATAAATTTTAAAAATTGCTAATCCCATTTTTCCTTAAAAGGCAATGACCTATGTGAGTTTAAATTGGCAAATTGTTTTTAAGAGGCATAAAGTTTCTGGATAATGTCCAAAGGCACATGTTTGTAGTCATTCTCTAATAATTCATAAAGATTTTTGATAAACATATAAAATAGCCATCCGTTCATGGAATAGTTGCTGAAAAATAATTCTTACAATTATATGGAGATGGTAACTAAATTACAGTGGATTTACCAACCACATTATCCATCAGATGACCAAAGTATCGACTTTAAAATAATTACTCTAAGCTTACACATTCTAAAATTAGTTTTGTTTTTTTTTTTTTTAGTTGCTGATAAATGAAACTATTGAAAATTGCTATTTCTTACATAGCTCAGTTGATAAAGAATCTGCCTGCAGTGCAGGAGACCCGGGTTCTATCCCTGGGTTGGGAAGATCCCCTGGAGAAGGAAATGACAACCCACTCCAGTATCCTTGCCTGGAAATTCTCATGGACAGAGGAGCCTGGTGGGCTGCAGTCCATGGGGTCACAGAGTCGGACATGACTGAGTGACTAACACTTACTTACTTAGAATTCCATAGTATGCTCTTTTATGTCACAAAATTAAATATTTTTAAAAGGAAGTAACATGCAAATAAGTAGAAGCACATAAATCAAGGAAGAGTATAAAAAGGCCTTCAGAGATTATTCATTTTACAATGTTTGTCAACCATTAAGGAACAAATCCTTTTTATCATGTAGATCCTTCTTAGTGTATGTTTTATAATTATTAGAATATTTTAAATTTGTTAATATAAAATTTTATCTTCTGTAAAAAAAAGACATGACAAATGAAACCTTCATTTGAATTTTCCACTTGAAAAATCTTTCTTTCAGAAGAGCAGAATGTTATAACGTAGCCCTGAGTCAAATCAGAATTGTTCAACTACATGTATACTATTCTATAAGCAAGCAAATCAAATAAGAGCAATTATTCGTTTGTATTTTTCAGCAGGACAAATCAGCTCTAGGCAACAAACGCTGGCTTTGTAGAAAGTCATAATCAAAATGATCTATAACAGTTCTGCCAATGTGTATGTCAACGTACTCTCTGAGTTCATACATGCTTCCACAATTTAATAAGAACCCAAATTAAAGTTCCCAAATGAAAGATTCCTAGAATAGATGGTAATACGATTTTGCCAAAAATTTTTACTCTTGTTTCAAATTGAGTCACTGCTAAATGGGATGTTAATCATCTAGGAAGGGGTTGTCAAGCTTGATCTGAATGGGCCAGACTGTAAATATTTTAGGTTTTACAGAGCACACACTTTCTGTTCTAACCACTCAACTCTGAAGGTGTAGTCAACAGAGACGCTGCAGACAGTGTAAGCGGTAAGTGTGGCTGCGTTCCTGTCAAACTTTATTTAGGGACAATGAAATTAGAATTTGTGTAATTTTCACATGTCACCATTTTACTTTTTTGAGTTTTTTCAGTCATATAAAAGTATAAAAAAAAAAACTCTTAGCTCATGAGCTACATAAAAACAGGAAATGGGCAGGTTTGACCTGGGGCTTGTAGTTTGCTGACTCCCTATCTAGGAAATTATGCTAATTATTTTATGAGTATTTGATAAATAAAATGTTTATTATGGCAATGAAGAGAAAGAGGATTAAAATGATGATCATGATAATGACTGAGAAAGTAACTGGAGAGAACATTATAATCAATCCAATGCATTTATAATTTACCATACCAAGTTCAAATTACTTGACTTCATGCTAGAATTTCCTGATTTTTTTTTGTTATGGTACTTTAATTCTCCATAGAACTCCACCTTTCCTTAGATAAAAGAGGACATTACCATTTCTGCATCAAATAGAAACAAACACCACCACTCACAATCATCATCTATCCACTTATCAAGATATTGCAGCAGAAGTTATTTTATATGTCATATTTGTTCCACAAGTTTCAATCATATTTTTTCTATTCAGTGAACTATTTTCCACTGAAAGTTGAATACGAATTGCCAATAAATATAATTAATTACATTTTCTAAGCTGCCACTGTTTCTAATATATATGCTGTCGTGTTCAGTTGCTCCTTGTGTCTGGCTGTTTGTGAACTTAGCTTTGGACCATAGCCAGCCAAGCTCCTCTGTCCATAGGATTTTCCAGGCAAGAATACTGGAATGGGTGGTCATTTTCTTTTCCAGGGGATCTTCCCAACCCAGGGAACAAAACCATGTGTCCTGGGTCTCCTGCACTGGCAGGTGGATTCTTTACCACTGAACCACCTGGGAAGCCCTCTATATATTGTGATAATCACAGCTATCTGTGATTATGCCATAAATTCCTACAAGTAACGATATCTTCCCTGTTGTTGTTATTCAGTTGCTAAGTCATGTCCGACTCTTTGCAACCCCATGAACTGAAGCACACCAGGCTTCCATGACCTTCACTCTCACCCAGGGTTTGCTCAAAATCATATCTATTGAGTCAGTGATGCCATCTGGCCATCTCATCCTCTGTTGTCCCCTTCTCCTCTTGCCCATCCCTGCTTTGATTCAAACACTATGGGAGAATTAAAGGCTACCCAAGAATTTTGCACCATTTCCAGCCATGTCTGTTCTCCAGCTTCTGTCCTTTATCAGTAACTGATTCAATTTGCAAAACCCACTAGTAAAGAAAAAGCTTTAATGATGGGGTGAAAATGCAGATAATTTTGCCATAGTAACCTGACGAGTTTTGATGCTGTGGAAAAAGACACAAGGGTCTTTGTTCCCCCCTTGCTTCTCACTTCAGAATTAAGTAAGCTGGATTTCAGCTCAAGTTAAACTCTTAGCTCTGTCATTAGCTGGACCTAAAGTAAAGCTGACCTGCTTGCCTAAGGCAAAACAGTCCTCCCAAATCAACTGCCACTAGGATGGAGTCTGCAAAGCATGGCAGATTTGACTCAAGCTGACCCTTCCTAATGGAGAATGATGCATTAAACATCAATGCCCCAAGAAACAATCTGGAATGTGGAGAGAAGGAGCGAAGGAAATCCAGGTGATGTTGAAATGAATACATGTATACTCAAGACACTTTGAATCACTCATAATACATTCAAATAATTATCCTGTGCTGTAATATGCTTGGTAGTGAAGGAGAGAGCGTTTAGGATCACAGAGTCTAATTCTGCTACTAACTACCCATTAGACCAGAGGATATTTCACTTTCACATCACTTCAGAATGACCTTGGAGGAATTTTCAAACTGTGTGCTTTTACAGGATGATGAAAAATACCTCACAGTGACCTCTGATGCTAACTGGCAGGGCCTGTATGTCTCATGTGTGGTGGGAAACAATAATTTCTTATGAGAAATCAAGATTATCCAATGATCCCAAGTAGATCACTTGGGATCCCAAGGCCACCATCAAAGTGGTCACTAGAACTTATCTGCTAACAATGAAATTAAGATATTATTAGGAAGAATCATAATACCCTAGAAGTATTTCTTGAATTGATATTTAAGGTGATGGATGACATATTCTAAATGTCACCAATATATTGGACAGTTAGACTCAGGTTTTAAATACAAACCCTATGCACTAGAGAACGTATTATGCATTTTAAAACAGACAACATCCAACCATCTTCCCAAACCTAGAAACACAGCATATATACCAAATGCTTAGGAATACTTGCCAGGAGGCAGCATGCAATTGAAAATACTTTGAGAAATAATTTGTAGACTGTGAGGATTTTCTCAAGCATAATTGGGAGTGAAGGGTATTATAAAATTGCCATAATATGGTTTGGGTATTAAAAACAGTTTTTTAGGTGTTATCTTAGAATTATGTATGTATTTTCAGATATATAAAGTTAGCGGAATATGGATGTGGGAAGAAGACGACTACTTTAAAATCAGGCTTCCAAATGATCATTTTTTTCTGGTAACCCATTATTAATGATGGATAAAATAAATTTCTGTTTTGTTTCCACAGGGAATTGTGGCATGCAAATGACCAGTGCTTGCCCCATCATGCAGGAAACCAGTGACCTAACCACCCACGCGCGACTGCACATTTGTTTATGTTGGACCTCATTCCTAAATGTCATGACTCCAGCCTGCCATTTACTTTACATGGCAGTTAGGAGAGATGATTCATCTCCCTGCATGAACACATTTTTTATTTTAGCCATCAATAACCATGACAATGACAATATACTGTGAGACCAATAACGATGACGTTTGCTTCCAACTAGCTTAGTATAATTGAGAGTAAAAATGTAAAGATCAATAAAACTGTGAACTCTTGCCTTGACTAAGCAACTGATAATATAGAAATGGTTAGAGTTATTTGGTTAAATTAGGGACAACTAAATTAATTATGAATGATACAGAGAAGAATTATTAATACCCAAATGGTTATTCAGTGTGTGTATATATTTATACATAAATGCATATCTTTCTATAGGTATACACACATATATATATATATTTACATATAGAAATATAATGGAAGAAAAATATCAAAGAATGTATAATAATCTACATGGGTCAAAACTTCTGATAAAGAAGGCAGTAAAATGTCAGACAAGATAATCATCAACCACATGGTAGATCATCACACACTGGTGAATCATAAGAAATAACAGCTCATTGGTCAAATTTGCCATATCCTACTTATCATCAAACTTCTTGGTAGTGACTAGGAAGCCTCACTTCCTTCCGTGAAGCTATAAAATGACTTCTGAAATTAAACTGATTAAAAATTTTAGGGCACATCCTACTATCATAACCATAATGGATCCAACTTAGGAGAAATTGAACTACAAATAATATATTCTTCCAAAGGTATAAAATTAATTCTCTGTTAACAGTGGGAAATTATCCAGTTGCAGTCTATTAAATTCAACATAGATATACCTAAGTGACTAGATTAGTAGAATAAAGGGAATTAGGGAGAATATTTAGAAATTTTATTAGCAATTTAAAAACAATAACATGGTGAGTGAAAAGTGTCATGTATTAAGATGAATAATCATGGCATATTTAATTGCCAAATTATTTTTAATCTTAGTTTTGGGATCCTTTTGTTTCTATCCAGTAATTAATTATAATAGGTTTCTAAGTGTACAGGTAGAGATTTTTGAGGAGAGGAAAGGGAGATCTTTTGTTGGTGGATTTTGACTTTTGGTCTTACTGAATTATGCTCAGAATATATTGATTATAGGTCTCTATGTTTTGGAATTTGTTAGTTTGTCTTGGTTAGTTCATGAGTAGTTTGACATTTTTTTCATGGAATAAGGAAAAAAATATATTCTCTGTAGGCATGATGATGTCTAAGAGTTTTAAGACCACAGACCCTAGAGCCAGACCAGCTGGGTTAGGTCTGGTTCTACTATTCTCTGTTAGGTAGCCCTGAACAAGCTACCTGTCCAATCAGTGCCTCAGTTTTCTCATTGTTAATAGACTATTATGAGGACTGTATGAATTAATATGTCAAAGTCTGGATTAATACCTAGCATATAGGAATCATGATATGATTATTGAATATCTATAATTTTGCCCATCTACTATGTATCTATACACACACAAATCTGCTGACTATACTGTCTTATATTATACAAATCCTTGCTTTACTGCACTCAACTTAATGACAGCGCTCAGAATTTTACACACCAAGTCGCCATTATCATTTGGTTTTATCCAACTGTACTTCTGGGACAGTTTGCATTATGCGTGCCACAGCTATGTTGCTTGGTACAAACATGTTTACAATTCTTCACCTTCTTGTGAATACAAAGTTTTCTATGTCCATAAATACCCCATTTGTTCTGTTTAATGATTATAACACTGAATTTCACTTTAGATGGTACTGATAAAGCACTCCCACTTTCTCTTTGTTTTACATTTACTAGGCTCATCTTATGATAATATTTTCAAACATCACAGAATCATTTTAGATATGCTCTTTACAAGCAGTTGGACTTGTCTTTCATTCCAACCCAGAAGTTTCTGGCTCTCCATTGGAACATTAACACTACCATTTATTATCACATGACTGATTTGATCCCCTTCCTTTCTTGAGTCAACTATTAACTAATATTATACATTACTTGGTTTTCTCATTTGCCTCATTCTTTATTTTTCCAGGTTCATCAGCTTTCTTTTAATTCATTTTGTATTCTCTACCTACCTGCCCCAAAAATGAAAATTCTACAAGGCACCTTAATATGCAGTAGACTCTAGATAGAGTCCACTAAAAAGTCTAAGTAAACTGTATTGTGAATATTTAAAAGTTGCTGATAGAGTGAAAGTGAAGTCGCTCAGTCGTGTCCGACTCTTTGTGACCCCATGGACTATAGCCCACCAGGCTCCTCGGTCCACAGGATTTTCCATTGCAGGCAGATGCTTTAACCTCTGAGCCACCAGGGAGCTTTATATCAAAGAAAGAAATTTAAACAATTGTTGCAAGCTTTGAGCTTTTTCTTTTCTTTAGTGTGTTTCCTAAAATAGATATTTGGTAGAAAACACGTTTTTCTGTTTGCTTTTTTTTCCCTCTTCTTCTTCTTTAAGAGGTGGCTCAACTGTGTCTGACTCTTTGAGACCCCATGGACTGCAGCACGCCAGGCCTCCCTGTCCATCACCAACTCCTGGAGTTTACTCAAACTCATGTCCATTGAGTCAGTGATGCTATCCAACCATCTCATCCTTTGTCATCCCCTTCTCCTCACCTTCAATCTTTCCCAGGATCAAGGTCTTTTCCAATGAGTCAGTTTAACCATCAGGTGGCCAAAGTATTGGAGCTTCAGCTTCAGCATCAGTCCTTCCAATGAACACCCAGGACTGATCACCTTTAGGATGGGCTGGTTGGATCTCCTTGCAGCCCAAGGGACTCTCAAGAGTCTGCTCCAACACCACAGTTCGAAAGCATCAATTCTTCGGCGCTCAATTTCTTTATAGTCCAACTCTCACATCCATACATGACTACTGGAAAAACCATAGCCTTGACTAGATGGACCTTTGCTGGCAAAGTAATGTCTCTGCTTTTTAATATGCTGTCTAGGTTGGTCATAACTTTCCTTCCAAGGAGTAAGCATCTTTGAATTGATAAAGAATCTGCCTGCCAATTCAGGAGACACAGGAGATGTGCCAGTTCAGGAGATGTAGGGAAGATCCCCTGGAGTAGGAAATGGCAGCTCAGTCCAGTATTCTTGCCTGGAGCACTTCATGGAGAGGAGGCTGGAGGGCTACAGTCCATGGGGTTGCAAAGAGTTGGACACAACCTAGCAACTGAGCTGTGCTGTGCTGTGGTTAGTCAAGCTCAGCTGTGTCCAACTCTTGGCGACCCCATGGAATCTAGCCTGCCAGGCTCCTCTGTCCATAGGGATTCTCCAGGCAAGAATAAAGGGGTGGGTAGCCGTTTCCTTCTCCAGGGGATCTTCCTGACTCAGGAATAGAACCAGGGTCTCATGCATTGTAGGCAGATTCTTTGCCAGCTGAGCTACCAGGGAAGAGCATAGCGACTGAGCACACATACACAAAACAGGTATTTGCTGTCGTTGTCACTGTTTAAATTTACTTCTTTAAGAGCGAAATTCCGGAGAGGGGCGTTTTTTCACAAACCACTAACAGGAAGAAACAGAACTTTACATCCCTAAATGCAATCTTGCTGAGACCAGAGCTAGGTACTGGCTTTAGTGACTTTCCTGACTAATGACAACATGAGGCAGGCTGGCTGTAATATATTTACAAGGCTGCATTTAGCTCAAAGTTGGGCATACAAAACTTGTAGTGACTCTTTTATTTATTCATCTATTCTGTTCCGTTAGGTGCAATTATCCAGTAAACACACCATCTTAACAGAGCTTAAGAAGCTAATTAGTACAGGCCCTTTGGAAAAACACACATTTTGGTCCTTCTGGTGATTCTAGGAGGTTGCTGCTCTACTAAAAGTTCCCAGGCTGAGGAATTGGAAATCTTTCCAAAAATTCATAAATGGCTCTGATTTGCATTTTCTCTTCACATTATCTATGAACTGTGTGACCCCGTGGACTGGTCCATGGAATTCTCTAGGCCAGAATACTGGAGTGGGTAGCCATTCCCTTCTCCAGGGGATCTTCCTAACCCAGTGATTGAACCCAGGTCTGCATTGCAGGCGGATTCTTTACCAGCTGAGCCACCAGGGAAGCCCAGATACATTTAAGAAGTTAAGTACTTCAGTGGATAGAGATCCTTGTTAAGCTGGGAAGGCTCCTGCCCCTGCCCAAAAGAGATACAAAAATACTTTAAAGTGTCCTCACACTTCTGGGTCTTCTGCTTTTTAATCCAATATAACGCCCCCAAGGAGCTCATTGGGAGGTAAATGAATGCAACAGATTCTCACTAGGCGTTGTTATTTAAGTCCATCTACTGTCAGTGCTGAAGAACACTCAAGAAGTGGGCTGGGGAGCAGCAGTGAAAACAGTAGAGAGCTGTCAGCGGCGCAGTTTGTCACTGTTTCACCAAGAAAAGGCAGACTGTCACAATAAACAGCATTCATTCCTTTCCTATCTGTGGCTAAGGGCTGGCAAAGGGGAGGTGTCACTGGTCGTAACTGTAGAACACATAAATAATAATAGTAGCTTGCAAATCATAGATCAAAGCAAATAGAGGGAGTTGGCAGTGATGAAGGCAAGAAAATAGATGCTTCCAGCACCAGCTAATTTATTACTCTTTTAAAAAAACAGTTTCTCCTTCCTCACAGTTAAAGTGGAATGATTTTGTTTGCCTCTTCAGCTTCAGGTTAAGAAAGATGGAACTTCTAAGTCATAGATCTTATGAATTAATTTAGGTATATAAGTATGTGGTGACTTTTTTGATTTCCTTCAAGAGGTAAATATTTTATACCAAGGGGGAAAGGAGGGATAAACTGGGAGATTGGGACTGACATATACATAATACTACACATAAGAGAGATAACTGTATAGCACAGAGAACTCTACCCAATGTTCTGTAATGACCTGGGAGTGAAGTGTTAGCTGCTCAGTCGTGTCTGACTCTTCGCTACCCCATGGTCTGTCCATGGAATTCTCCAGGCAAGAATACTGGAGTGGGTTTCTGTTCCCTTCTCCAGGGATCTTCCCAACCCAGGGATTCAACCCCAGTCTCCTGCATTGCAGGCAGATTATTTATCATCTGAGCTACCAGGGAAGCCCACTGGGTAAAGAATCTAAAAAACAGTGGAGATATATATATATATATATGTATAATATATATATATATATATATGTATAACTGATTCACTTTTCTACTCATCTGAAATGAACACGGCATTGTAAGTCAACTAGATTCCCATAAAAAGTAATTTAAAATTCATAAATCTTAACTTTTACTAACTGGATGTACGAGGTAAGCCTTCTGCTTAACTCTAAGCCTTCTTGTTCTGAGATCACTAGCTTGTAAAGCACACATGGAGTCTACTGAGGTTTCTCAGAGAGGAAAATTGATGTTAGAAACTAAGAATTCCTAGTTTATATCACACCTGGACCATCTGATCTCAGCAGAGGTAAGATGCCCAACACCTTGCAAATTGCAGACTCAGATGACACCTTTTCTATTGGACTCCCCCAAACATGAGAAATATGACAGGATGCAATGTTAAAATTGAGCTTGTGTGTTACAGACCCTGTGGGCCACCTTCTCAGTCCTCCAACCTATGGAAACTCAATGGAAGAATTCCCAGAGGATGATAGAGGCTGAGAACCTCTCCCCACGTTATTACAATGTGGAAAGGTTTCTCATTTACTGCTGGTGAAAAGTGTCTACTGTGGCTTCTAATAAAAACCTGTGAAGCCACATGGGTGTAAAGTAATTTTTTTTTTCTTTCAGCTTTTCAAGAAACTGGTGACAATGCTAAGTTCACTGTTTCTGCTTCAGGTGTGAAGTATTTCACTCTGTTTGTGATGGCGGGTTTATATCTGTGCTGTAACCTATTCTTCCAGTCATGTAATTGGAACTAGATTTCACACGTGGACGGGCCTTCCTCTTTTTGGATGGCTGACAACTGCACCAAACATGAAACATGAAAAACTCCATATGTGTAGCTAGTGTGTGAGTATGGGTGTTTCCATGTGGGTCAGCAAGGATGAGTGGTGCTTTCCCAAGAAGGTAGGCTTTGTTATAATGCGGAAACTGACCATACCCAGAGCAGAGGAGCACAGCAGAGTTGGCAGTCCTGAGCATGAGAGTGGAAAGCCCCAGGCGGGAACTATAACCTGGAGTTTGCTGTGAAGACATCGTGGCCGTCACGATGGGTCGTCAGGTTGCAAACTTTGCTGGTTGTTATCCCCAACATTTGCTTCTGGACAGCAGTTTTGACAGTTGCACTGCTCACAGCAAACTGCCACCGTCGTTTGTTCTGCTTCGGTGCCACTCGACTGTCACAGCCTGTCATGAGGCAAGAAAGCTCCAGACCTAACCCCACCCGACAGGGTTTAATCATTCCTATTACTCCTGTTGCCTGCACAGGCCACCCTGAAACACCCAGCAGGCAATTTTACTCTTCCTACAGCACTTGCTTCTTAGGCTTTCATTATTTTTTTTTAAGAGAGTGATGAACTATATATATGTATTCTTTTTTTTTAATAAAATCAGAGAATTTTATCTATTTGCTAAAGAAGTAATCATGAAATATATCATTTAGGAACCAAATCCAAATGAAACTGTCTTTCCCTCTCCCTCTTCAAACTGTAGCTGCTTTCCTCCTTATTTATGCTGCTGGAAAGAAGACATGGAGGATGTCTTTTGTTTCACCAGGAGAACTGGGCAGAAGAAAATTGGTTATTTCTTTTTTTAAAGAAATGTTATTGTTGTATAGTTGCTTTCCAGTACTGTGTTAGTCTCTGCTGCAGCATGAGCAAAATGAATCAGCTGTATGTTTGCATGCATCCCTCCTTTTTGTGGATTTCCTCCTCACTTAAGTCACCACAGAGCGCTGAGCAGCGTTCCCTGTGCTGTACCGTAGGTTCTCATTAGGCATCTGTTTTATACACAGAAGAGTGTATACATTTCAATCCCCGTTTCCCGATTCAGCCCACCTTCCATCCTCCCCTTAGTGTCCACACGTTTGTTCTCTTACATCTGTCTCTCTTTCTGCTTTGCAGATAGGTTCATCTGTACCATTTTTCTACATTCCACATATATGCATTCATATATGATGCCTGTTTTCCTCTTTCTGACGTATTTCACTCTTGACTAGAGAAAGCATATGGGGAAAGCTATTAGTTACTCTTTCCCCAACCTCTCCTTCGTTTGGGAGACCCTTACTCCCATCGACCCTTTTCCCCTGATCTAAGCTCCTCACCTTGATCGGGGCCAACTCCTCCGGTATAGAAGTACTCGCTGGGGAGTAGCTAGACATTTGGTGTATCATCATGTATTTCCCAAGAAAGGTTTCAACTGCAGCTGATGGGCTGATAAACACCAGAGATGACAACTGATCTGCTTTTCACTCAGTCAAGTAAGAGCTTGCACAATATTTCTCCACCACAAAGGAGAGAAATCCAGGCAGTCTTGCCAACACTACTAGTATCAGAGTCATCCATCAGACCTGGATTGACCACATGCTTTCAGATTCTGTAGGCTATCCTCACAACAGTCCTCAGGGGACCAGTGGGGCAGGGGAGAACCTCACAAAGGTTAGGGTGACAGAGTTTTGGGTGTTGATGTCACTGGGGCGCAGATGCTGGAGTATCTCTTTTGGAATACACGTTTGGGTTAAAAGTTGTTGGATTATGGCTACATATGCTGATAATGATTGTAAATATTTGGTCTGATTTCTGAATGGCCACTTCAACTTTTTATGTTTAGATTCAAGCCATCTGGCATTGTCTATGTTCTCAATTTTTTTTTAATTGGTTGACTCAGACTTCTTACTATTCAACACCATGATTGATGACCAGAACAATCTGAGTCCCTTTCCTAGAATCATATTATACTGGGAAAATCACTTCTTCATTTATTTTTTATTGACTTTTTTACAGAACATGATAAAAGAGGAAAGAATCTTCATGAAACTAATATTTTCAAAAACATAAGAAAGGTCACAATAAAACAAACTAATGAGCTGAATGCAAATAACTGCAAAGAACTAGGCATAAGATTAGGATGAACTGTTTTTTTCTCCCTTTTAATTAGCATCAGAATAAAAACCAAGGAACATAACCTGGTGTCTGGGATGTGGGGAAATGCCAAGGACATTGTCACCCTAATTTACTGGCACCTGAACAATAGAATTTTCCAAACAACTGTCAGTGAGCTGCACCTGGAATCTGAGGCAGGAGAAACCAGGAAGCACACACTGGCAACCAGAGTACACTGAGGTTTCACCTGAGATTGGACTTGCTAAAATCTCATAAAATACACAACCTTGACAGTCCCTTTGGAAAAGTAACAAACATCAAGAGTACAGTAATCCTTTGGGCCATATACATGAACAAGTCAGTTTTCTGGGATTGTAAGTAAGATTAATGAAAAGTCTTAGCTAATAATGGGAGAAACGTGTCAGCCCTGGATTGCTATGGGACAAGTAGAAATTCTTTACAATGATCCAATTATGAAATACAATCTTGACTGTAATCATGTTTGCCTGCCATCCATGGTCCTGAAGAATCTGGTCTGCTTACCTTTCCATCTTTTACTTTACTTTAACCATCTCTCAATCACAAGCCTCATGTTCTACTCAGATTGGAGACTGGCTTAGTAATTATTAAACTCATTTGATAAATTCCCATGGTGATTCCTTTGTTAACCACTTCCTTTCGGAATGTCCTTCCTTTCTTTACTACTTGAAATATTATTCATCATCTTTTTTTTTTTTATTCATCATCTTTTGACAGTAGATTTCACAATCTTTCTTATCCACAAAATGTTCTTTCCTTTCTCTACCCAAATACGTTCTTCTTACTGAAGCTTGTTATTTCTACTTTTCTTACAAAATTGGCTTACTTTGCATAAATCTTCTCTCTAGTGTATTATAAGCAAATTGAGAGCAAGACTACAATTTTTGCATGTGTGTGCATGCTTATCTCAATACACATATATGCAAATTACTGAATCTACAGAACACACTACTTGCAAATGGTAGGCATTCAATAAAATAATAAAATGCTATCCCTTGTATTTTGTTAAAGTTAGCACAGAAAATTCAAATTTGCTCTTGTCAAATATACTATTGTTATTGTTGGTCATTGGATTGAAGATTTGTGATCAATAAACTGATTTACAGCTTTAAGGATAGCTTCAACATCTGCCACCATAACTACGACTATAAAAGTGTTTTACAAGGAATATGCTTGTCAATTTTATACGGCTGCTTCCTTTTCTCACATTGTTTCACTACATAAATGAATCAAGCCTCATTAAACCCCCAAATTCCATTAGCTGAGGAGCATTCCTGGGTGTTGCCTGCTGGCCAAGGAGCCCCAGGCCATTATTTTGATGAACATATACGTAACACAAGCCCCAGCAAGACAGTAGATGCTGGAGTGGCAACTGCTACACCCAAAACAGATGTCCTTTTCATTACAGGGGACTGGGATGCAAAAGTAGGAAGTCAAGAGATACCTGGAGTAACAGGCAAATTTGACCCTGGAGTACAGAATGAAGCAGGGTAAAGGCTAATAGAGTTTTGCCAAGAGAATGCACTGGTCATGGCAAACACCCTCTTCCAAAAACACAAGAGAAGATCTACACATGGAAATCACAAGATGGTCAATACTGAAATCAGATTGATTATATTCCTTGCAGCCAAAGATAGACAAGCTCTATATAGTCAGCAAAAACAAGACCGGGAGCTGACTGTGGCTCAGATCATGAACTCCTTAATGCCAAATGCAGACTTAAATTGAACAAAGTAGGGAAAACCACTAGACCATTCAGGTATGACCTAAATCAAATCCCTTACGGTGGATACAGTGGAAGTGAGAAATAGATTCAATGGATTAGATCTGATAGACAGTGCCTGAAGAACTATGGATAGAAGTTTGTAATATTGTATAGGAGGCAGGGATCAAGACCATCCCCAAGAAAAGGCAATGCAAAAAGGCAAAATGGTTGTCTGATGAGGCCTTAAAAATAGCTGTGAAAAGAAGAGAAGCAAAAGGCAAAGGAGAAAAGGAAATATATACCCATTTGAATGCAGAGTTCCAATTGAATGCAGAGTTCCAAAGAATAGCCAGGAGAGATAAGAAAGCCTCCCCCAGTGATCAATGCAAAGAAATAGAGGAAAACAATAGAATGGGAAAGACTAGAGATCACAAGAAAATTAGAGATACCTAGGCAATATTTCATGCAAAGATGGGCATGATAAAGGACAGAAATGGTATGGACCTAACAAAAGCAGAAGACATTAAGAAGAGGTGGCAAGAATACACAAAATAACTATACAAAAAATATCTTCAGGACTCAGATAATCACAATGGTATGATCACTCACCTAGAGCCAGACATCCTGGAATGTGAAGTCAAGTGGGTCTTAGGAAGCATCACTATGAACAAAGCCAGTGGAGGTGATGGAATTCCAGTTGAGCTATTTCAAATCCTGAACGATGATGCTGTGAAAGTGCTGCACGCAATATGCCAGCAAATTTGGAAAACTCAGCAGTGGCCACAGGACTGGAAAAGGTCAGTTTTCATTCCAATCCCAAGGAAAGGCAATGCCAAAGAATGCTCAAACTACTGCACAATTGCACTCATTTCACATGCTAGCAAAGTAATGCTCGAAACTCTCTCAGACAGGCTTCAACATGAACCATGAATTTCCAGATGTTCAAGCTGGATTTAGAAAAGGCAGAGGAGCCAGAGATCAAATTGCCAACACCTGATGGATCATCGAAAAAGAAAGAGAATTCTAGAAAAATATCTACTTCTGCTTTATTGACTATACCAAAGCTGTTGACTGTGTGGATCTGGAATATTCAGAAACTCTGAAAAATTCCGAAAGAGGTGAGAATACCAGACCACCTGACACGCCTCCTGAGAAATTGGTATGCAGCTCAGGAAGCAACAGTTAGAATTGAACAGGAACAACAGACTGGTTTCAAATCGGGAAAGGAGTACGTCAAGGCTGTATATTATCACCCTGCTTATTTAACTTATATGCAGAGTACCTCATGAAAAACGCCGGGCTGGAAGAAGCACAAGCTAGAATGAAGATTGCTGGGAGAAATGTCAACAACCTTAGATATGCAGATGACACCCCCATTATGTCAGAAAGCGAAGAAGAACTAAAGAGCCTCTTGATGAAAATGAAAGAGGACAGTGAAAATGTTGGCTTAAAACTCAACATTCAGAAAACTAAGATCATGGCATCTGGTCCCATCACTTCATGGGAAATAGATGGGGAAGCAATGGAAACAGTGACAGACTTTATTTCTGGGGGCTCTAAAATCACTGCAGATGGTGACTGCAGCCATGAAATTAAAAGATGCTTGCTCCTTGGAAGAAAAGTTATAACCAACCTAGACAGCATATTAAAAAACAGAGACATTATTTTGCCAACACAGAGCTGTCTAGACAAGGCTATTGTTTTTCTAGTAGTCATGTATGGATGTGAGAGTTGGACTGTAAAGAAAGCTGAGTGACAAAGAATTGATGCTTTTGAACTGTGGTGTTGGAGAAGACTCTTGAGAGTCCCTTGGACTGCAAGGAGATCCAACCAGTCCATCCTAAAGGAAATCAGTCCTGAATATTCATTGGAAGGACTGATGCTGAAGCTGAAACTCCAATACTTTCGCCACCTGATGCAAAGATGTGACTCATTGGAAAAGACCCTGATGCTGGGAAAGACTGAAGGCTGGAGGAGAAGGGGATGACAGAGGATGAAATGGTTGGATGGCATCACCGACTCAATGGACATGAGTTTGAGTAAATTCTGGGAGTTGGCGATGGCCAGGGAGGCCTGGTGTGCTGCAGTCCATGGGGTCACAGAGTCTGACAGGATTGAGCAACTGATCTGGACAAATAGATAGGTAACACCGCGCCCCCTTGGTACCTCGTGATGGCATGACAGGCAAGTGTATTCCTAAATCTCTCTGCCCTCTGCCTGTTCAAGGTCAAAAACAAAAGTCCATGAAAATAATAACTAGTGCCTAAAATGTTTCTTTCTGGGACATACCATTGTGGAATATGCTACTTATAGCATGACCCACAGCATCATTTCAACAGAGTCTGTTTGCTGCCGATTGCAAAGGAAGTCAACCTGAGTCATCTACAAGTGTTCTGCAGGTAAGAAAAGTGGCTTCCACCCAAGCCCCAACCTGTACAAATACTTTTGTATATGAACTCAGGATAAATCCATCTTTTTTCTCATTTTTGTAAAACAACTGTGGTATTATCCAAAAATGGCTGACTGTTAACTAGACAACTAGCCAGATCTATAACGCTCCATGCGGGCTCTGTCTGTTGCCTCTCCATCTGTCCAGCCTGCTGCCTGCCTGTTTTGAATGATGGAGAGTTGGGAGGGGGAATCCAAGAAAGAAGGAGTCAATGGCAGAGGTTGCCTCTGCTCTCACTTTCATGGGGGAGATATTATTCTCTTTTATGCTTTGACAGTGGCCTCTTATATAGGATTCCAATCACTCCTCACTTTTTTTAAATAAATTTATTCATTTTAATCGGAGGATAATTACTTTACAATATTGTAGTGGTTTTGCCGTACATTGCCATGAATCAGCCACGGGTGTACATGTGTTCCCCATCCTGAACCCCCCTCCCTCCTCCCTCCCCATCCCATCCCTCTGGGTCATCCCAGTGCACCAGCCCTGAGCACCCTGTCTCATGCATCGAACCTGGAGTGGCGATCTATTTCACATATGGTAATATACATGTTTCAATGCCATTTTCCCAAATCATCCCACCCTTGCCCCCTCCCACAGAGTCCAAAAGGCTGTTCTATATGTCTGTGTCTCTTTTGCTGTCTCGCATATACACTCCTCACTCAAAGGATCCCTGTGTGAAGAACACCCAACCTAGAGTTCGCAGAGGGCCAGGTGCACATGCTTACCTTCAGGTGTCCCAGCGCTAGTTGTACACAGATATACTTTAGTTTTTTTCTGTCCTTTGTGTCTTATTTTCTTATACTTCAAAACTTGGGATTCTTATTTCCTTTCAACAGATAGTGTAACATTATTAAGCAGAAAAATGCACTTACAGATGAATTGGATCACATACTTCCGCATCAGATGTTAGCTTTCGGCTCTGAACTCTCAATCTCCATCATGTGAGTGGCAGCAGGTAAAGGTTTTAAACTCTTTCCAGCAGATGGAATGAGTCTTGACAGTTATTAAATTACCACTGAGCTATTTTTAGTTTCTTATTTTTTTAGTATTCTTTTTTTTAACTTGGTTATATATTGCATGTGATGATTTTTATGTGATTTTTTTTTTCTATTTTGGAAGCAAAAACAGAAATTTCTAGCAACTGTTGACTTTATTTTTTCATAATTTTACTCTCTGTTCTAGGCTGTCTATACAGCAGGGGTTTGAGAAGATAAAACTGGGGTGTGTTGCTCATAATTCTCACTTCAAAAAAATTAAACGATGTCATTGTAGTGTGAGATAAGTATTATTTTCTGTACTTTGGTCTTGATTGGTACCTACATTCTACTTTAAATCCAAATGTAGTAACAAGGAATTCAACAACTTGTATGATGGATGACCTTGTCAGAAATGAGGACTTGTGTCTGCTGAGCTGCTACAATGGAGTGAATTATAGTTGGGTACAGCCTGAGATTGGGAATATCCAAACCAATTGCCTAAATAGGAAAGAAATTAGGAATATGTGTGTAGGCTGCTGCTTTTAAGCCAAAGACTTTAAAAACAGCAACTTTGGTGAAACAAATTGAAACAAAAAGCAGGAAAATCATGTTTGGAATGATACAGGAGTCAAATGGATGGATTACAAAAAACACATAGACACATCTAAACAGATACACTAACACTTGAACATGAATGTTATGGTGCTGACTTTGGGTCTTCTTTTCTATCTGACCTTTATTCACAGGTCAGCATTTTTGTATTTTTTAATCACAAATGATCATGACAGTAGTACTGAACCAAAGCTCTCAACCCCATTGCAGCACACAGTGTGTGGCTCTAATTAATCTAATGGAAGGAAACCAATCTTGGGTGAAGGAAAAAGTAGGATCATGCTTTACGGCTATGATCACAGGGTCCTTTCTGTAGATTTGACTGTCAGTCTTTGCTGTGATGAGGCTGGGGCTCATGGTTGTTACTTAGCCAGGGCTTATTTCTGCTGCTTTGCTTTTGAATATGTGTAATGGATTCTGGAGCAGAATGGAAGTTCATAACAATATATAAGGAGAGAGTTCTAAGAATGGAAAATGGAAGAAACTTAATAGTCCTGGATCACAGACTGGGAAAATGTCAGATTTTTTAAGAAGAGCTTTGTGATGACTAAATTCCATATTTAAAAAAATATTCTGACTCTTAAGTTCTGCAGAAGACACTATGATTCACTGAAAATAACTTTTTTTCAAATCATGGTCTTGAGTTAGAAGATTGGACCTGCCTCTTAATTACTGAAGATCTCTATAAACCTGTATTTCTTAATCCAGAAATTAGCACCAATCCTGCAGTTATTGTTAATATTGATAGAATTATGTTGAATACTTAGTATCAATCTTTCCATAAAATTCATGCTAATAATTTATCCTAATAAACATAAGCCTATAAAAAGTGATTTTTATCTCTCTATTGAGTGATATGACCAATTAACACTGAGGCATGGTTGGGCTTCCCAGGAGACACTAGTGGTAAGGAACCCGCCTGCGAATGTTGGAGACATAAGAGATGCTGATGCAACCCCTGGATTAGGATGATGCCTTGAAAGAGAAAATGGCAACCCACTCCAGTATTCTTGCCTGGAGAATCCCAGAGACAGAGGAGCCTACTGGACAGGCCATAGGGTTGCAAAGAGTCAGTCACAACTGAAGTGACTTAGCATATGTGCACATAGACCCAACCAACAACCAACCTGTGAAATGATTTCTTTTACAACTTACTACATTCTAAAATATCTTAAAGTAATTATGTCTCTGTAGAAGTTAATAGGACCTGAGCTGGCCTAAAACTCAACATTCAGAAAATGAAGATCATGGCATCCGGTCCCATTACTTCATGAGAAACAGATGGGGAAACAATGCAAACAGTGACAGACTTTATTTTCTTGGGCTCCAAAATCACTGAAGATGGTGACTTCAGCCATGAAATTAAAAGACACTTGCTCCTTGGAAGAAAAACTATGACCAACCTAGACAGCATATTAAAAACCAAGACATTACTTTGCTGACGAAGGTCTGTATAGTCAAAGCTATGGTTTTTCCATTAGTCATGTATGGATGTGAGAGTGGGACCATAAAAAAGGCTGAGCCCCAAAGAACTGATGCCTTCGAATGGTGATGCTGGAGAAGGCACTTGAGAGTCCCTTGGACAGCAGGGAGATCAAACCAGTCAATCCTAAAAGAAATCAATCCTGAATATTCACTTGAAGGACTGATGCTGAAGCGGAAGCTCCAGTATTTTGGCCACCCGATGCAAAGATCCAACTCATTGGAAGATGACCATTACCATCACTTCTATTTAACATAATATTATAAGTCCTAGTCACAGCAACTAGGGAAGTAAAAGAAATAAAAGGCATACAGATTGGAAGGGAAGAAGTAAAACTGTCACTCTTTGCAGATGACATGATACTGTAATATATTTAGAAAACCCTAAGTTCTCCACCAAAAAAGTTTTAGAATAAGCAAACTCAACCAAGTTTCAGGATACAATATATAGAAATCTGTTACTTTTCTATACAGTAATAATGAACTATCAGAAAGAAAACAATTTCATTTACAATCAAATCAAAAGTATTTGATTATGATCAAATAAAAAAGAGTATATGTAGGAATACTCAAAAACTGTAAGACACTCACTGCTAAAATAAATTGAAGATGACACAAAGAAATGGAAAAAAAAAAAAGAAGTTAATATGACCTAAATCAAGGACACACTAGTATAAAAATTAAAACAAAATAACTGGTAATGCTTTTATAAAAATGCATGGATGTTTTTTATTTAGCCTTTTACATACTGACCTTGTTCCAAGCTAACAGCATACTTTTATGTCATGGTTTTCTAAGGATAATTCTACAAGTTTCTGTTAAACTTTCTAAAAAGTACCTGTTATGTGGGTTGTTCAAAACTGACACAATAAATCATGGAGAAGTCAAAGAGAGTTATAGTCTCCCACTCCCTGAGAATTTTGGAGTAAAATCCTACTGAACTATAAGTTCAGAAAAGGATCTACTGGGAGCCACTGAGTAGAAAAGTCAACCATGCCTAATTCAGTGAAACAGAAACAAGTAAAAAGTGCTAAAAATGGTTTTATTTAGTTGTTCTGGTAGACCCATGGATCTAATACAACTTATAGAATGGGTAAATCCATTAAGTATTAAAAATAAATTTTCTTTGGTTTTCCCTACCTTTTTCATCATTTAAGACACATATTAGCCACCAAATAAGACATGATTCATTCTTGCATAAAGAACTCATCATTCTCCCTTTTCTCTGAGTTCTTCTAACCTCTGACCATGACATTTGTGTGTTTGCAAATGACCTTTCAGTAGCTAAGGACTATCATAGC
The DNA here is from genome assembly GCF_910594005.1 of Cervus elaphus. Taxonomy (NCBI): domain Eukaryota; kingdom Metazoa; phylum Chordata; class Mammalia; order Artiodactyla; family Cervidae; genus Cervus; species Cervus elaphus. Next base: position 20,770,504 of record NC_057846.1, on the reverse strand, counting down.
AACATCTAGCTCAAGTTTCAGGGCTGGAAACTTTCTCATATGCATAAAACCATTTTTTTCTTTTATCTCATTTCATCTCTGTTTTCTGTTATGAATAAGAGCAAATCTACAGCCTAAATCTATCACTTCAGCAGAGACCAACTGATGGATTAATACCTGATAACTGGGTTCTGTGTCACTGACTTGCTGCTGCTAAGTCACTTCAGTCGTGTCTGACCCTGTGCGACCCCATAGATGGCAGCCCACCAGGCTCCCCCGTCCCTGGGATTCTCCAGGCAAGAACACTGGAGTGGGTTGCCATTTCCTTCTCCAATGCATGAAAGGGACAAGGGAAAGTGAAGTCTCGCTCAGTCGTGTCCAACTCTTCATGACCCCATGGACTGCAGCCAACCAGGCTCCTCTGTCCATGGGATTTTCCAGGCAAGGGTACTGGAGTGGGTTGCCACTGCCTTCTCCGCACTGACTTGGGAGAGGTTTAATTTTAATAAGGGAATATTCAAGACTAAATACTAATCCAGAATTGTAAATAATTAATGGTCTTATCATAAGACATTGAGACATATTTTGGGCAGGTGGGTTTTCTATAAATCCTTTAAATATATTTTATACTTGATCTGTTGTGTTAAGTTCTCTTTGGTTCCCCCACTTCTAGGAAGAGGTCAACTTTGGTGACAAAATGTATTACTTTAAAGGAGACCCTGAGACAAAATTAATGGTCCCAGGTTGTAATATATAACTTTTATCTTGTGATATTCACAAAAGAAGTCAAACTTGTTAACACATTGCTATCTTAAAAGTATACAATCTTGGCAATGAAAGCACAAAACTATAATAACTTTAAAAAGAAATCATCTTTTGAAACACTGCTAGTCAGAGTGCACTGCAGATGAAAAGCAAGTAGACTTTCTCTTTATTACAATCACATACTCACCCTCAAACATTTTTCTTTTGAATGGGCAAAAATGAGTTTTCCTTTTTTTTTAAAGCAGTATTTCAAACAATGTGTTTTCTTGTGATAAGAGATCTGTTTTAATGTCTTTACAAAAGGACTTTCAAAATGGTATGTTATGGGGGGAAAGTTTTAGGATTACAAATCCCACTGATTTGAAAAGGACCCAAAATTCTGTAAAATTGTTCCACTCTTTGCCAAGTTCTTTCAGGAAGATACATGTTTTTCTGGAGGGTTTCTGTTAAGAGTTATTTGTTAGCTAGCATTGCTTTGTGAAGGAAAAATAAAGCCTAAAAGGATTCCTCTTAAAATTTCTCAAAATTTAGCTCTGACCACTTTTCCCTAATCATAGGGAGAAATGTCAATGTATCATCTTCCCAGGAATCTCCTATATAAAAATACTGGTTAGACAGTAATCAACTATGAAGCTAACTTTGCTGTCTTTTCCTGCTATATTTTTACCCCCAAATAAATGCTTTCCTTTAGGCTTTTGATCTTTCAGCATTGTAGTTGAGGTCCTCTAACGTAAAATTTAAGAAATATATCCAACCTACATTTCTCATTTTGCCAAGTCATTTGAAAAATATTTTAGAATATATTCTACAATGTTCTAGGTTTAAATTACTGTGTAATAATTTATGCACGGTGTATGCAGTGACACCTGGCCCTCAGCCTTTTGTCTAACAATAGAGTAGACAAGAATTATTACTCCATAATTCACACCCTGTCATGTCTTATTGCTTAATTAAAGTACAACCTTCCTCTACATGACAAGCAATTGGACTGTTAACATTATAGATGATTATCCAACCTAGCATATTTTATTTTTACAACTTACTCATTTTATGAAATGAGGATGCTCACTTTAGGTACACCTACCTCTGAAAATATGAAAAATCTGTTTCTTTACTTACCTTTTGGCTCTTGTACAAATTGCCACTCACAAAAACATAGGCAAAATATCAGATGTTTTGAATTAGCAATTTAAATACTGAAATAGTCCAATATCTATCAAGCAAATTAATGAGTGAATTTGATGGCTTCTGAGTATAATAGTTTCTTTTCTCTGTTCTATTTTTTTTTTTCTCCCCTTTTTGGCCACCCGTCACAGCATGAGGAATCTTAGTTCCCTAACCAGGGATCAAACCTGTACCACAGAACCCTAAACACTGGACTGCCAGAGAATTCCCTGTTATTCTATTATTGATCAAGAAAACAAAAGGTATGATGCATATGTGCATGTACTTATAAAAGAAATAATGTGTCGGGCCTATATAACAAAATGTAAAACTCTACTGAAGACCTCAGAAGAGAGTAAGCAAATGATAAAGCCTAGTAAGCATGTGAATAAAAATATTGCACAGTATAAAGGTATGAATTTTCCTGAAATCTATGAAGCTGACAGTAACTCAGCAAAAATTTAAAAGTCAACTGGAATTTTTTTAACATGATAAAGTGATAATAAAGCTTTTAGGTTAATGACTAAATATTCACAAATTGCTAGAAGAATCCTCAGGAAGGAGCAATGAACATCACCTGGTGGTATCATATATCATATTGCAATATATATCCCAAGTGCTACTATAATTAAAAGAGCTTGGTACTGGAGAAGATATGATAAGCAAGATCAATGCAAATCTGTAAACAAACATAAATGCATGAACTCATCCGCCCTCCTGAGTTTCTTGATATTCCCCTGGCAAAATTCTAACCACAGTTACACCAACACTGCCTACTCTATAAAGGTACTTGTACAACTGAATATGGTAAACAAAAACATGCAACCCTTCACACTGGTCTCACCCTAAAGTCCTGACCACTGACCTCCTGGCAGCATTCACGCTTCGTGGTTCTTGTGTTATTTTCACACTCTATTCATACTCTAGCCCATCACAATTTCACACACTCTCCTGTATCTTCAGACCTTCACCATACTCAGTGTCAGCTGATGCCCTTGCTTCTGCATTAAAACGAAACAGAGCAGCTAGAAGAGGTCTTCCGCAGCTCTCACCTCATCTTCCCAGTTTTCTGCATTTGCACTTGGTGATGTCAGCTTCTCTCCTGGCTCCTCCCTCCCCGTTTGCATGAAGCCTGATATTTTCTCACCTATGTATGGAGCACTCCAGCATGTCTTTCTTGCATCAGTTTCCCACTATCGATTGAGTCATTCTTAATAACTATAAACTGTTAGTGCTTTTATCTCAAATGAAACAAGACCTTCTTCCTCCTTCTAACTAAATGCATTCACGCTCAGTTGCTCAGTTGTGTCTGACTCTTTGTGACCATGTGGGCTATAGCTGGCCAGGCTCCTCTGTCCATGAGATTCTCCAGACAAGAATACTAGAATCGGTTGCTATTTCCTCTTCCAGGGGATCTTCCTGACCCAGGAACTGAACCTGTGGCTCCTGCACTGGCAGGCAGATTCTGTATCTCTAAGCCACCTGGGAAGCCCCCTTGGACAGTAAAACTTCTAATTATGGCTACCATCTAATTTTTTGTTGTTGTTGTTTCTATTTTACAGCAAGATTCCTTCAAAGATGGTCTGTGTAGATTACTTCCACATTTTCTCTTCTCATCCCTCTTGAGCCAACATGAATTAGATTTTATTTTCCCCCCACACCACCAAAGACCTAACATTGCTAAGCCCATCCAATCTTCAGGTTCCTATATATAAGGACAGCGTTTTACAAAAGGCTCCCATGTGTTTTCCAGGAAACCACTCTTTTCCAGTCTCCCCCCTCTTCAGAATCCCGACTACTTGACGTTGGGGTGCTTATGCTTGTACCCTGGGTCCTCTTTTTTTCACTCTACCCACAATTGCTCCTGGGTGATTTCACCCAGCTACATGACTTCAAATATCATTTATATGCTGAGAATTTCTATCTTGAAGCAAGACCTAAACTATATGTGTTATGCCAGGTAGCTGACATTTCCAATTGGACATTTAAGAGGTATATCCAATTTGATGGGTCCAAAACAGAACCTTACCAACTTCCCCAATCTTAATAAATGGCAAGTCCATCCTTCTGGTTTGGAGTCATCTATGGCTGACTCTTGTTGACACCACATCACAGACCCTATCCATCTGAGACCTCAGGAAAATTCTGTCAAGTGCCACCTTCAGAATATAGATGGAATGTAAAACCACACGTTGCCACTGCGTCCTCCACCACCCTGGTCCAAACTGTCATCATCACTCATCTGGATTACTATAGTTGTCTCATAACTACTGTCCCTGCTTCTGCCCTTTCTTTTATTGAGTCTCTTTTCAACAGAGCAACCAGGGATGTCCTTTCAAAACATACATCAGGATCACCTTATCTCTCTGCTCAAAATCATCCAATATTCCACTTCCAGAAAACAAAATCACTTAAAAGCTTCCCATGTTACGTGGATTAAAAGCTAAAATCTATTGGTGATCTCCAACTCCGTGATTCTCTGGTGCTCTTCCACTCTAGCCACACTCCTGCCCACTCCAGCTCTTTTAGTTCCTTTGTGCTACGTTACCCCACCAGGTGAATCTTTCATCAGGGCCTTGGCCTCTGGATTCTTTCCTACTTGGAGCTTTATCCAGGCTACTCATATGGCTACTTCTCTGCTCCTCCAAGTCTTTACTTAAATACCACTTTCTCAATAACACCTTCAAATAATCCTTCCTGGTATTTTTTCATCGTATTTACTTCCCTTTCTCTCTCCTCTCTCTCTCACACACACACACAGTCACTTACACTTTTATTCTATTTTTTTATCATCTGTTTCTCCCCACAAGAATAGAAGCCCCATGAGAGCTAGAATTTTTTAAAAATCTGTTTCACTTACTGTTACAACCCTAGCACCAAAAACAGTGCTTGATATATAAGCAACACTGAATAACTGCTTGAGTGACTGCATAAATTATAGGTAGGTATTTAAATGAATATGAATTTCTATAGAAGAAAAACTATAACTAGTAACTATTTCAGAGAGTACTTTTTTAAATGTCTTTTTTCCTAACCATGTACATTGTTAGATTGTTAGTTTTTGTTATTTAAAATTATAACAAAATGATATTAGCATGAATATTACAGGATGTTATATGGCATTTCTTTTTTTTTTCAATATGTTCCTGTTTTATAAAAAAAAAAAAGGTAAGAAATGTTATCAACAAATCTTCAAGATCGATCATTAAAATTGTTCCTAGAGTTATAAGCAAGAAGTTAACCCAGATATAAAACAGTAGGAGAATAATGCACAGTTAAGTGAACAATCGCGCATCTAAAGAGTTATATAAACTCTAAATGAAGAAATAGTATAGGAAGTCTATTAAGTGACTGAAGCAACAATTGTATGATAAGTGATCTGTTTCAAAGACTGGAGAAGAGTTTTCTGAGGTTCTTTGTACACTGCGATGGTAGAGGATGACCAGCATGTCTTTTGCCATGTTCATTCATGTATTGGCTAATAACAGGATGATTGTGATGAAATGTAGTAATTGGAAACTTGGAACTGATGGTCCATGTTCAGAAACAGAATAGAGTAAGAGCTGATTTTATTAGCTGGAGTGATGGGCTATTATATTAATGGTTCCATTCCAGGCAGGGTGGCCCTGGACATCTCAGTGCTGACTGTGCGCCCTCTCATAATGACTTATGATCTTCTGTCAGGCATCAGCACTTTGATTACCCAACACAGATGAAGACAAAGGCTGATACTAATTCAGGGACCTCTGCACAACTTAAATCCAAAGGCAGGATCCAGGAAGTGCAATGAAAGGATGTTCAGTTGTCTGTTAACTGCATTAAAAAAGTATGTGAATTCGAGGAGAATTTCCTGCCAACTGATGAGCATGCTGGTTACTTTTTCTACTAATAAATATTTCTACAGACATAAGACTAATGAAGCACATAGTAATACCACCTTTTCATATTTATTAAAGATATAAATTCTCAAGAGAGATGAAGAGATTTAGGTCATTCCACGCATAATTTCACACAAAGCCACTTCAAGTATCAAACCTTGCTCAGTACATGACAGGCAATGAAGGAATGTGGTCTGATCACATAACAACAGAAAATCAAAATAAACACTTAGGATATCTGAAGGCATGCTTCCTGATCCTTCCACCTACATAATTTTTTGTCAAATAGAAAATGCTTTCTTTCGTAGATTTCCATGGCCTTGATACATTGTATTCTGGTCCTGCTAGCCATCCAATCATAAAAGGATCTAAGTAAAGAAGTTGTTCCATTTTTATTCCATTTCAGTCCTAGCGAGATAGCCTTGATGTTAAAAGCATTTTATATTTTTTTACAAGATTATCAGCTCAGGATTTTGTGATCTCTCTCAATTTTTCTCCACTTCAGGTTTTCTCACAGGTAATAATAAAGCCATTTTGATAGAAATGTAGCCATCTTATGATTTTCTTTTTAAGTGGGGTGCCACATTTTTCAAAATTTGAAACAGTAGGCACAGCAAAAGTGCACTGGAGTGGAAAGAGAGAAAGTGTGGGAGCAACATGTTCGCCTAAAGTTTCAGGAATCCAAAGTCTTAAAAATATTTTTGATTTTTGCTGCTAGGACAGAGTAGTTCCCCAAATCCTACTGAACCTAACCCTGTTTCTACCATTTTCGTCTCTACTTTGGCCAGTACTGAGTTTTTGGACTGTTTGGGTTCAGTATTCTACTCACTGTTTCTAAAACTTAACTGCAGTGCTCCTATCGTGTGGTATTTTTTCCTTTTGTTCTCACTATTTCCTTTTCCACCTCTATTCATTTTGATGTAACACCGTTAAGCTTAATCACTTCTTAGTCTAGTTTTCTTTGTGGTCTTCATTCCTTTACTTTTGCCTTGTAAAATTTTACAAAGTAAAACTCAAACCCTATTTGTATCTTATCTGAATAATACATATATTTTAGTGATACATTGTAAATAATTTAATATCCTGTATTATTCATATTTCCTCCACAATAGTTGAAAGTGTGTTTTTCCCCATAATTTTTAAGACAGTAAAAAACCTGTTAATAAAACTATCAGATATAATTGAAGACATCTAATATGGTACAACTGTCTTCAATTTTAGCAAATAGCCCTGTCCCTGAATTTTATTTTAGAACATTAAACTATCTAGATTATACTGAATAGTTTATTAGATTCTGTGAAAGTTAGAGGTTCAGAATACTTCTACCTTTCTTTCTGAGTGAAATAAGCATAAGATAAATATTTCAGTATGGGTCTTTGGTGAGGCTGGGGGTTAGGTGTGTTTTCAATTAGGCATATTTCTGAAAATCAAACTCAAGGACTACAATTGGATTTGATTTCAAACAATCCCTCCATAGCATATGTGTTCGTTGCTATGCAGCACAATTTAATATCAACAAATGATGCCAAATGATTTTTGCATACTATAATGGGCTTGTAAGTTTTGCTGCTTGAAAATTGAGAAGAGAAGGTGGTTGTTTAAATTTCAATGGCTGTGTTAAAATGCTGATTTTTATAATTAAAAAAAAAAAAACCAGCTTCAACACAAAACCTACATCTTAAAGCTGAAGAAAAGATCTGCCTTCTGCAACAGTAAATGGGCAACAGTCTGGAAAGTTTCTCTTTCACCCTTTGGGAAAGCGAAGAACATATTTCAATAACTTTCTTTGCTGGTCTACTCACCTAGCTTCTCTGATGAGTTGGCTGTAGGAAGTCTGGGTAGAGGCAGGGCTCAATTACTGTAATTTATGTATCCTTGGACGTCAATCATTCCTGTTGAGAGGTGGGACTCGTAAGCTCTCAGTGCATTAATTAAGAGCTTATCTCAGCAGAGCCATCTTTCTACCTAAGGACCAAAAAGAAAGTTTTAATTAGATTTTTAAAAGCAAGTATGTCATCGATGAAAGCAAGTATAGTTCTTTAGTAAGTCTGTGAGGCCACAACTGGAAGAGAATATTGCAAACAATACAAAGGGCACCGTTTTCAATCATCTGTGATGTTATAAGTAAATGGGGAGTGTCAATCTCCAGCTTTGGTTTCAGCCCTTGGACAGTCACCTCATGGAAATAACTGAAGTTTTGACTATGTTGTTTCATTGCCAACATAATTATTGGACCCTTGTCTAATTATTGATGCAGAGCTGATGCTGATCAAGTGCAATTACAACGTTGAGGACAGACAGTATTATTCTCTGATGGCTGACTTTTTGTTCCAGGCTAGTTTCTGACTGAACATGCAATGGGCAATGCAATGCAAGCTCAGCAAAAGGGAGTGGGGGAACTTGCACAACACATCAATTTCATTGGTTCAGTGATGGAGTGAGTGTGCCATTGCTGGCGAGCCTGAGAAAACGGGGACTCAAGAGAGGTAAGAACTTAGCGAGGCTCACTGGTGTCAGCTGCTTGAGAGGCAGTTCTCTTGGAATGGCTGGTGTGAGGCCATCAAACACACTTCTCAGGGCTCACTTGGGAAATAACAGATACATTATTGATTAAAATATTTATAAATTAAGGGAGGGAAACAAATTTTAAAAGCCCGTTCAGATTCTAGATGGGAAATATATCTACAATAGCTATTAGCTCCTCCCCCTCCATAATTAAAGGTGGGAGGGGTTGGATGCATGGTTAGGAGAACAAACACAAATGTGTCTGCCTACGTTAAGGGAAAAGCAAATTGTGAAAGCAAAAAAATAAAAGAAAAAATAGTGAACATTAGAAACATTGCAATAAACCAAGAAATAATGAATAAAGGACCAAACCTAAACTTCCTGAAAAATCAGCATCAGAAAGAGTAGAGATTGTTTTCAGAAAAGTTATAGACAAGGGAGACATATAAACCCAAGCACAATGAGCACAAAATGAATGATATCGTGATTACAGGGGTGATTCTAACAGGCAGGACGAGTACCATGGACAGATGCTTTAGACAACAAGGAGAGCCAAGCTCAACGGCTCAATATAAAACTTGTGTTCCAGTGATCCTCATTGCTATGATGTTTCATTTTGTTTTTCAAAGGGAAGCTGTTTAGGAAATCCAGTTAGGAAATGTACAGGCTGTACATTTACCCCCTAACTAGCATATTTGACATGCACTAAATAACAGCCACAAACATGACAAAAGAAACTATAGCTTTTACAGGTATATGGTTTGTGCAGTATGTTTCTAAATGATAGTGTACGATGAGAACATTACTATGCAGACAATTTGTCAGAAGAATAAAGTTGGAAGATTGTAACCCATCATTTATGTTAATGTTCATAAAGATATTTTATAATCCTTTCTCCACTCTTTCCTCTCACATATTTTCCCAGCTATTTTGCCTCATTTATTGTGCGGTATAATGTTTATAGCACAATGCATGCAGTACTAGTCCCCAGATACAAACTGGGAATAGTGCTGGTCACACCAATCTTGTGTATCTGATAAATTTATGTAATACAGACATCTTACATTTGCATACACTTTTTGTCCTTCAATGCATCTTTTTATATGAATTAAAGTCAGGATGGGACTTCCCAGGTTGGCTTAGTGATAAAGAGTCTGCCTGTTAATTCAGGAGACTCTGGTTCTGTCCCTGGGTTGTGAGGATTCCCTGAAAAAGGAAATGGCACCCCACTCTAGTATTCTTGCCTGGGAAATCCCATGGACAGAAGAGCCTGGCAGATTACAGTCCATGGGGTCATAAAGAGTCAGACGTGACTTAGCAACTGAGCACACATGCACAAGCCAGGGTATATTATAAAATCAAAGGACCTCTTGGGCATCCTGCACTTAAGGATAGCTAAATGGTGATATTCATACATACAGTTTTCTGTTCTGTGATTGTGTGAGATCTGTTTACCCCAGGAATCTCTGTTTTCCAAACAATGTTTAAAATTTCTTTATGATAGACTGAGGGCAGAGCATGGTAAAAACAAAAACAAAAACAAATATTTAGTACAGTTGTTTTCCAAGGAGGAAAACATTGTGGTGTGCTTTTCCATGGGTTGTCAGCTATTTTTTTTTCCCTGAAGAAGTTTGAGGATCTGAAGCCTGTCAAAGGCTACTGTTAAACATTTCCTGTCAATTCCTTTTGGCCATGTTTTTAAATTAAGAACATGAAAGAAGGGATACCTTTCAAACCAGGCAGTAAACTTGGGGGCTGTTAGCCAAAAGTATGATTTTTTTTTTTTTTTCACTGCTTAATTCGTAGAGAACCCAGTTTTAGGATTCAGGGGGTAAAAGTAAGTCTTTTCCTGAATGAACGTTTCTTTGTTATTTTTATACAACATCTTCTCAACTTAATAGGACCTTTTGAATTTGCTAAAGCAGAAGGCCAGTTCTAATTACAACTGGAACAATATATCCATACATTGGGATTTCCTCTCTTTTGGGATCCATGGAATCCCAAGGGAGAAACCTTTGTCTGTATCTGGAGAATGGCAACTCTTGGGAGACCAGGGTTCATCTTCTGCCCTGCCCCTATTATAGGAAATACCATCATTTCTAAAAGATTCTCAGTGTATGATGCTACCAAACCCCTGCCTTAACCTACAACTCTCATCCCCTCAGAAAATGATTCTCTGTTACCAGGTACGTGCTTCCACTCTTTTCCCTTTCAGCAGCCATGATAACAGCTTTCCTTCTCCTTGTTCCTTCTCCTAAGGTTTTGGTGAGCCTCCCCTAGTTCCTGGCAACCTGGCAGGGGTCACCGATATGTGTCAATTGATGAAATGGGGGCTGAAAAAAAAGGGAGTATTGGTAGTGACATCATGAAGTCTCGATCTGTTTTAAGTTTTCATTTATTCACTATTTAGGGGTAGCATAGTTGGGGTTGTTAGTATTGTTTTTTAAATGGTATTTAAGTGTCTATACTCACATGAAGATATGTGGCTGGGGAAACAGAGTCTTAGAATGCATTTACTCAGAGAGAGCAGTTTTTACCAAGTGGACCAGTAAATTCTTTTGAACGTTTAGCTAATTCTTTCAGTGAAATCAGTCAAACTAGCATATATTAATTCACCACATTTTCTATACTCATGGGACTTGTATCCAAAGGCAAACTATAATGAAGCTGTAGATAAAATGACCCAGTTCTGTGTTGTCTTATTACTGGTGATTAAGTGTGAAAGAGCAGGATTATTGTCTGACCTCCTCTGCTCTTTTTGAGAAACTATATTAGAAGGAATAAAAATTCCTTTTTAAATCTGTGAGAAAAAATAGAGACATTAAAATAGATTCAAATACACATGTACCATTAGCATTATAAACTGAAACTTCCAGCAGTCTTGAAATGACAAAAATACCGACTTTGATTCTATTTTTTAACTGGGATTCACCATTGTGAGATGATTAGAGATTTCATATTTCTGTTAATGAGCTTTAATACAGAAAACTTTACAGATATTAATTCAATTTAGTAATGCCAAGAAAGACAAACCAAGTCTAGTATCCTAGAATGTGTAGGTTTGGGAAATAGGACTGAAAGTATCTGCAAAGTCTACTTAGATTTTTTTTTTCTAAGACACAGAAAAGAGATTTCTGGGTGGGTTATCAGTCTTTTATCTTTGACATTTTATTATTTAGTTTAACGCTGAAATATTTTATTGTACATGAGCCTAGAGGTGTTCCACTTTATTATGTTCATAAGACAGAATAATAAATAAATGATGATTTAGCCCAGTACTGATGTCAGGATTGTAGTAAATTTCATATTTTTTAAACCTTTTCCCAATTCTGACTGAGGAAAAATGATTAGTTTGTAGCTACTTTCTTGACATCTGAATTGTCCTCAAGTTTTATGGGCATTAGGTTATACTAGTGATGTCAACTATTATCTACTTGTACTTGAATATCTCAGTGACCAATTTTTTTCTCATGTAATTCTTCTTCAAGTTTAACAACAATGGTGGGGAGCAATAATGTACTTCATTGCAAACATATTCTAATATAATTTCTGAATTAAAGATCAATTCTTCATAATAAAAACTTTGCAGTTAATGAAACTATTCAAACACTTTAGAAGTAATGTTATAGTGGTGGAAACAGTAAGGGAAATTCATATTTCTTTATTTGTCTTAAATGTTTTCTCATTTTTTACTCTGCTTTTTGTATTTTCATGTAGAGTCTATGTGTGGGCCTATTAGAATATATTATCCAAATCTGTTAATTTCATCTTTATTAATGCAGCAGATTTTCTTTTAAGGAAGATTGAGAGTAGGGAACTTTTCAATATTTAAAAAATATTCAGCATTTCCAAATAATCTTGTAAATGTCATGATATTTGGAAAGCTTCACTTTTATCAGATCATTTCCTTAAAATTCCTATAGAAACTATACACAGGATATTTTAAAGAGTTTTTTTTTTTGTCATTCTATAATCCATTCTACTCTATAAGACTTTTAGCCCTATTCTTATATTGTTAATAACTCAAAGCAAGGAGAAAAATGATACTTTTTTTCAGTGATCTAAAAACTCCTGAGACTTAGGGTCATATTTCACCAGTTATACTTTCATATAAAATATGAATCATTTTGAAAATGGATCTCCTGCTGTTGACAAAAATAAAACAACATCTGTAATTGAATATAAATGCATACTCATGTCTGTATATTTGCATGGATATGTTTAATGCCAAGTAAATATCTTCCAATTCTACCATTGTCAGTACTAAGACATGTATGTATATAGTTATGTGGGATGTAAATAAGACGTGATTGGTTTTTTCACATTTGTGTTTATTCAGTACATTTTTATTGAATTCCCAAATAAGTGCCAAATGCTGGGGCACTGTGTCCTGGGGACAGAATAATGAGCAAAACAGATGAGGATGCTGCCTTCGTTAAGCTTTCATATATATATGTGTGTGTGTGTGTATATAATGTATTAGGTAACCATTTTTGTATAAAATGGTTACCTAACACTTCAATACACTTATCCATCAGTGTCTACATTTATCTATTTTATGTGCCATACATACTATTATCAATTCAGTGATTTCTCACTTTCTAAAAACATTTGAAAAAAAAAAACCATACTCTGTTGAAGTCTGATTCACCACATAAGATGATTGAAAAAAGCAATTCTACATTACTTCTAGGCATTCAGTATAAAGGGGAATTTTCAAAGATACGTTTATGGCTTAATAATTAAATCTGGGTGAATATGCCTGCTGGGAACTTCTGCAATAATAAAATAGAATGGCAGGTTCCAAGCCGCAAACAAAGAACTTTTTCTTTCAGTGATCTGAGTCACAGCATATTAGTATTTAATAGATTTTGCATTTTTTAAATGCATAATGCCAGAATTTCATGGTAGGGAGTCTTGAATAATTATTCAAGTACAATCCAAAAGGTTCAGAAAAACAAAGAATGGGAAACGAATACTCAACAATATAACTATCTCAGGGACTGTAAGTGGCAGAAACAGTAAGATACGGTTGCTTTGATCTCATTTCTGGAGCCTCTCCTTCCCCACCCATAAGATTCTCAGAGACTTAAGTCTTATCCTGCCTTCTACACACTAGTACTGAGCTGGTAACATCTCGATAATTCCTAGAGAAGCCCACAAGAGCAAATGGCCATCTGGGGATAGTACTGATGTTTAACCCACAGACCTCAAAGTGCTCAAGTTTTATCAAAAGCCAAAACAGGAAAGCATGAGTATGCATGAATTAGCCACTTTCCTTGAGACTCTGTGAATTCAGCCATCCTTTTCTTGACAAAATGATACTAGTCAACAGAGATAAGCAACAGCTGGGATGATAAAGATATGGAAATTTTCCAGGTGTTTCAAAGATACAGCCTAAATTGATTATAGAGGTTTTGGAAAATAACTTCATTTTAAGGTCCCATTTTAATATACATAGACTTGAGAACTTGGGGCTTAATTATTCATTTCTATCTATTTTCATTTACCAACATTCATCTATCTCCAAAAGTCAAAGAAAAATAAATCTCCATCTTCACTCTGTGGTAGTAACTGGAAATAATTGCTGAGACACTGATTTTAATTGCAGGGGTCCAAGGATGAAAACATAACTCCCAATTTTCTTCTGCGTTTTCAGGCTGTATAAAATCACAAAACTTCAGAAAACTCTCAGAACCGTTAGGCAGTTGTAATCTGTGTTCATTCTCCTCCTTCATTTCCTTCTCAATAAATAATGTATAAAGCAACAACGGGTCTTTGCTGACTTTTTAATTCCACTAATATACAAAAATTATCTCCTGGAAATAAATTAGCGTCTATACAATTGTCTGCAAATGGTTGGAAAGTAATTTGGTGGTTCTTAAGATGCTCTATGCATTCTGTTTTACTTTTGAGCCAATTAATCACTCCACTCATCTCCTCACTCCACCCCCACCTCATCCGCACCTCAAAAGAAGCTTCTGTCTCACTGAAGCAGAAATTCATTCCATTATTTTTGCCCCTCTTTTCTTGATTTGCTATCCAATTTTCTAATAATTGAAACTGACATATCAACAGTGCAAATGCAAATGTTACACCATTCTCAAATGGAAAGCTCTTTTTACTGGAAATACAATTGATAACAGTGTAAATATAACAGATGTACTACTTAGAGCCTACCTGATTTATGAAAAAGTATTCTGGGCACATGAATTTTCAAACTAATGCTGTTTAGCCCTTTAAGAATCATCATGCTTTTAACTTTTTTGTTAAGAATCTTAGGGGAAAATGAAGGCATTCCCACACCTCCAGAAATTAAGAAACTGTCACAGGAAATAAAATAAAAATAATCTGAATTACATGAAGAGAGAGCTGTCTTTAGATGTACGGAAGTGGGTGAGAGGGTCATTTCATGAAATGGCTTCAGAATTCTCTTCTGTTGCGCTTTTCTTGCTGTGCTTCTTGCATTGCTAAGTTTCACAGCCATTTCTTTCCAAGGTTGGTTGGTGGACTTCTCTCTTGACAAACATCTCAACTGTTTTTTGGGCCTCACTCCTACAAACTACTCAGTCACCTCTCAGTTGTCACTGCTGTTGGGTTTCCATCCTCAGATTATAATCACAGCAAATTGGAGGACCCGTCAAGCAAAGCCTGATAACTAATTCTGTGCCTAATAAGCAAAATATATGCAGAGAGGTTTTTTTTTTTTTTCCTTGAACTCACATTCTTTGTCCGTTCCCATGTAATTTTAGACCCCTTCTGCCTTCAGGTTTTTATGTAAGTTACAGATTGATATATAAATAAAATACAGTCTGGCCATATGCCATTAATCTTACATGCTCCCTGAAGTTACAGAACACACTCTGGTGCCCAGGGAGTTAAAAACATTGGAACAATCATTTTCTGTGTAAAGTTTATTCATAATAATGTTCATTTGTCTCTTTACTTTGTTGATATATAATACAGTGGACTGCAGGAGTATTACTTTATTGTATTTTATATACATAGGCTCAGTAAGGAAGATTGAGCAAATAGTTCCTTTTAACCAGCTACCCTTAGAAAATCAAGTCCAATGTTTTAATGGAAAACATTAAATTAGAACATGTTAAATTAAAACCACCCAATATCTTGCATCATGTAGGCATACAATGAATATTTATCGTATTCAACTTCATAAAACATATTAATTTATTAAAAATGCTTACTCCTGCATGAAAAGAAACCTCCATTGATACTAAAATTTAGCAGGGAACCCTTAAAATAGCATTATTTATCTGTTTCTTAATACAGACCTTTAAACATATTTCTCTGTCCTTTTTTTTTTTTAATTTTCTTTAAATATGTCTCAAAGGGGTTCTTTTTTGCCACTATAACAAAATGGATATAATCTGAGTAAAGCAGCAGCAGACTCCTAAGTTGTGATTCTGACATAGATTATTTGTTCAAAAGTAATTTAAACAATCATAATGTACAGAGAATTCATACTTTTATCTGGGTGGTCTATAACACATAATCCAGGACAAGGCTTTTATAATCTTTATACTCTTCTCAGGCCCATTTTGTATCCTGAAAACTGTTGCTTAGGAACAGTCAATAAATACTATGAGGATCACAGATTTTATCTTGTTAAACACATAAACAGAGTGTGAGTCACATTTTTACTTTGGTGCCTGCATAGCTTCAGTCTTACAACTTAATTTTGGGAGTTGAATTAGCAACATGTACAAGTTATAATAGAAGTCTCTTAAAAATGCCCCATGTATATTCTAAAACTTATAAGGTTTAGAGCATATTAAAATATAAAGGTATAAAAACTATTCAATAGTCAAATATATAAAAACAAAGCAACAAAAATCTATTGTGGCAGACTCCTTGTTTCCCAACCCCTCAAATTCTTCCAAATCTACTTTCTCTTCTTCCTGGGGACCTGGCAATCTAGCTAAAAATTATTGTTCCAGCCTCTCCTGGAGACAGTGTGGCCACGTATTTACATTTGGGCTAATGAAATGTGAGTAGGCATCTCCGGAAGCTTGGCTTTTCCACTCTTGCCAATTGTGAGAGGTGGACACAGTGACCGCTCAGACTACACGGATGAAAAATAACACCCTCTTGGGCTTGCTTCTTTCTTTCACTTTTCTTCCCAGGAAAGACCAGAGGAGGGCGGAATAGCCATCGTGACTTTTGCTAAATGTGGAAGCACAGTTTGATTTGCTATTTGTCACTCTCCTTTCATTGTTCAGCCAGTGTCTATAGTTCCTGACTATCTCCTGTGGTCCAGACCAAATGCCATAAATAATATTTTGAATTTTTCAACTAGAAATAATTTATCCTTTTTCTAAATACCTACAAAATTGTATCAGGATAGGGGGGCTCTCCAGGATGCATCATCATTGTATGTATACCTTGTGCTCTACTAAGATGTGTGGTTCCTCAGTGAAGGATTTCTGTCTGATTTATTTTATAAAACTCACAGTGTTTTGCATGTACTTGGAGCAACATAAATATATGTTGATTGTAACAGTGAATGAGTAAATTCTCATTAATTATAAAACTGATTATTATGCTCAGGAAAATAATATATTACATTATAGTAATATATCTTATTTATAAAAAATATTTTTTACTAATCTAGAAGCCATACAACCTAATAATAACAGTAATAACAACAATTCTAATCTTTTCCTTTTGCCATTCAATTTAGATACAACTAAATGACATACATATCAGATGGGAATAGTAATTTTCTTTTGAATTGAACAACACTTTTTTTCAACTGTTTCTATTGATAAAATTTTTAAAAGACTAGGACATGATTACTACAAACTTGAGCTACATTATATAGTTAATCATATAAATATCAGACTGATCTGATTTTGGTTGGAAAATCTATAAGCAATTTTAAAAAACACGTCTGACATTTACTCAGTGGCTATCTTATTTTCTAGGTTTTATAAGATCAAACCATGTGTCACCTACCAAATTAAGACATGGAAGATTTTTTTATTGATTCTCAAGTTAAAATTAGGGCTAACTATCAAATCATTGTTTTTAGTTGATACTTATTAGCTGAGTCCCAGTGTAATTAGCACATGGACATATATGATTTTAAATTTGCTCTTAATACTTTAAAGTTTGGGAACCAGAAAAGGAAGCCTCAAATAGAATTAGAAATGCACTGATAGATTTAATGTTCTCAGTTCTCAAATACTCTTACTTGAACATAATCTATTAAATCTGACTTAATTAATGAAATATGCTAAGTATTTTCTCTCTCTGGTATTCTAAATGCCACTTTCCACCCAGGCTAAAGAAACTCATGGTCTCAATTAGATTATGTGAATTAGACAGCATTATATATTATAAAAGCATCAAATCATTTTTCCTCAACATTTTTTCTTATACTTGGGAGATTACCATAACATGGACTTGATATTCAGTAGCAATATTTCCTGTGAATTTATGCAAGTTACTTAACTTCTCTGAGCCACAGTTTCTATATCCCTGAAAATTTGCATAATACATACCTTCAGTGTTAGTATAAAGAATAGATGTAAAAATTGCATGTAAAACACCCATTATAGGACCTGGAACAGCAGACATTCATTATATATAAAACTCTGTTACACCTATACAGTGAAAAAGAAAAATGGTATTTTTCTACTCATTTCACTTACCTAGCAAACTTTTCTAGCTTAGACAGTTAAAAAACAAGTATCTTAAAGTTTTGAATGAGTAAATGCATTCTATAACTTTAAAATAATGTTTGATAGTTTTGCAAAATACATTTATTTTCATATGATAAATAATTTGAATGAATTAACAATTTTATTTGGAAATGAATAAATCTTAAAAATTTTAATTCTTCTTCTCATTCTCTCATCATTATCAGGTCTTTCTTTCTTGGTCCTCTCTTGTTAACATTTAAACACTATTATCTTTTTTTTTAATTTGTTTATTTTAATTGAAGGATAATTGCTTTATAATATTCTGTTGGTTTCTGCCATACATCAACATGAGTCAGTCATAGGTATACATACATCCCCTTCCTTTTGAACCTCCCTCCCACCTCACACTCCTCTATGTTGGTACAGAAATCCAGTTTGAATTCCCTTATTCATACAGCCAAGTCCCAATGTCTAAGTATTTTACATACGGTAGTGTATATGTTTCCAAGCTACTCTCTCCATTCATCCTATGCTCTCCTTCCTCTCCCGCCCATATCTAAAAATCTGTTTTCTATGTCTGTCTCCATTGCTGCCCTGCAAATAGGTTTCATCAGTACCATCTTTCTCGATTCCACATATATGCATTAATATAGAATAACTGTTTTTCTCTTTCTGACTTACTTCACTCTGTATAATAGGCTCTCGGGGTATTCACTCTCTGCATTTTTGAGAGGCAAATAAAAAAAATTGCGGCACTTCCCTTTAGACTTGACTTTCAAGATATTAAGCTTTTCCCTAGAAGTATTATCATTAAAATAATACTGTACTTGTATTAAAATTGAATGATTTGATGAATGAAACACAAGAAGCAGTCTTGAACTAGACTTTATCCTTTAATAATTACAAGCCATCATAAGCCAAAGAACTTAAACATTTAAAAACGGTTTTAAAAATCTGGCTATTTGAGGGGGGAAAAAAAAAACTAATGCTAGATTCCTATTTTGCAACTTCAAATGGGTTAAAAAGTTAAATGTAAAAAATCCAAGTAAAGAAATAAGGCTTTTTTTCAGAGAAAGATGGCAATTTACATGCATGCATATAATAATTTTCCTCTTGATACTCCTTAAAATATCATTAAAAACATATTTACATCATAAAGCTGCAAAAATAGGAAGCTTGAGAGGGGAGAGAATAGCAAAATAATTTTGGGGCCTAAAAAGCAAAGGATGAGTGGTAACATTTAATAGCCCAAGGGATGCTAAAACCTAAGCTGACAGTTGGGAAAATTGTGAAGCAGTCCTAGTTTGTCCCGCATTAGGGCCCCAGTCTGGAGATTTGTTCTCTGGAGAGGAAAACGCAGACTCTCCAGGGGTCTGACCCGACACAGGAGATAGACAGAGTTACCACTCACCAAACAGGAATTAAGGAAATAAGTATCAATATATACAGAGCACTCAGACTACAGTTTTCTCTGTGCTTTCCTCCACTCCCTGAAAACTGGCAATCTGACCTTAACCCTCCAGCCAGAATAATAATAGAGGAATTTTCTAGGGGTTCTCACTTGCCCAAGAAGAAACACCAAAATTACTTATCAAATAGCGAAAAAAAAAAAAGCAGCCACGTCTCCCAAGGGTCTAGTTCAAAGTCAACACAGCCTACCTAAATGAGTAGAATTTCCATTGAGCATTTTTGTCTCCAACTTTTAAATATGAAAAATCAGCCAAAGATGACTAGAAATCTAAAGAGGCTTTTAGCATAAAAGATGGAGATCAAAACAAATAACCCCAAACACAAAATCAAACACTGTGCAGGAAGAAGAAAGCTGTAAAATATTTTAATTTTCTCATAGATAGAAGATATTTCATCTATGGAAACAAAAATGGGATGTTTACTAAAAAATATAAGGTACATTTAGAAAACAAAGAACTTTTGGAAATTAAGAACATGACTGGAAATTAAAAACTCAGTAGAATATTGAAAAATAAATTTGAGATGATCTGATATGGGAATTACACAATAAAATATTAGAGAACTGGCCAAGGAGGTATAATCCATAGAAAGAAAAAAAAGGAAAATGGACTAAAAGGAATTGCTATTAAGTCAAGAATTGTGAAGGGCTTGAGATTTGTCTACCATAAGCTAATGTTAGCTTACGAGAGATTTATAAATACAGAAGACACAGTACCCCTGCTTCAGAGATACAAACCATTTATTACTCATAGCAAAACGGCGGCTGAAACAGTATCCTGTGTTGGCTCCCAGTGCCTGTCTCCACAGGGTAACACAGTGAGGACAGGAGTTTACCTGTGTGCATTATGGTGTACCACTGAAAAGGGATCCTAAATTTTACAACTCTGACCCATCTGCTCTTACTCCCCTTCAGAAAGACAGAGATTATGCATTATCCTGGAACAGAAGGAAATACCTCCAGGAAGAAGTAGAAGTCTTTATCTTTACTACCCTGGTACATATTTGGGGAAGCATGTCTCTAAATCTCTCTAGAAAGATACACAGTTACTACTTTTCAAGACTGTTTACTGATCAGAAATGCCCTTGGGCAGGTCTAGGTGCTGAGAAATCATGGATAATTGCCTTTCAGCCATCATCAGTAAAATAATTCAATAAAATTTCTAAGCACCCTTATTGAATAAGGCTGAATAGCGCACTGAATGAATATAAACCCTTAGCAGGGTGCATTACAATGAAACTTCAGAACTTGTGGACAAGCCAAAATTTCAATAAGCTTTCATTTCAGAAAGAGAAAAAGGTCTCAACTTCATGCCATGGTATTCACAAATTCTTTTTCATATTGACCCTTCTTCTTTCTTCAATATAATCTCCTGCTAACCTTCTATTCCTGAATATTCATGGAAGGACTGATATTGAAGCTCCAATACTTTGGCCACCTGATGCGAAGAACTGACTCATGGAAAAGACCCTCATGATGGGAAAGATTGAAGGCGGGAGAAGAGGATGACAGAGGATGAGATGGTTGGAAGGCATCACTAACCTGATGGGCATGAGTTTGAGCAAGCTCTGGGAGTTGGCGATGGACAGGGAGGGCTGGCATGCTGCAGTCCATGGGGTTGCAAAGAGTCGGATACAACTGAGTGACTGAACTGAATTGAACCTTATATTACAACCTTAAAGAACTATATTTTACATATTCTCTTGCCTCTTTACCCTTCTGTATGTTTCTAATGGCTGCTCACCATGATGAATTCAAGAGTTACTTTATCAGAGAAACCTTCCCTGATTCCCCCAGGGCCCAAGTCTGGATAAGCTGCCTCTCCTCTGTGCTTCCCTAAGGCCTGCTTCACTATTCCTCTCTTAGATCCTCATCAAATTCACTTCAAAGTCATCCCACCAGAAATTTTGTTTCAGTGATGTATTTCTCCTTAGAACTTCTCTGGATGGGTTTCCTTAGAATGAGTTTATGAGCTACACAAGAATACTTATCTTTAGGGTTCAGTTTTGTTTTTTTCCAGAATAACACTGCCCAGTGTCATTGCCAAAATTATTGAACAGATTTGACATTGAATAATTTCTGGTTATTTAAAAAAATTCAAATATACTTTCAAAGGACAAAGACTTCTTCCCACTGAGAGTATCCAAAAGACTTTTCAGATGTAAGAATTCTTGAATGTTTGTTAAAAAAGTCAAAGTACAATAGAGTAGTAGCTTTAAATATACATAGGTTACCCAATACATACTTTAACTAAAAAAATCATCAAATATGTAAAAGTACAGATTTAAGTGAAGAAAAATTAAAGAAAATTTCAATTTTAGAACACAAATACCAGTATAAATACCAGCAGCTTCATAGACAATTAGAATACCATACTGTTACACATCAGAAATAACCACACTAAGGAATGCATGAAGTAAAAAATGATTTTGAACAGGAATATTTTGGGAGGATGTAATGATATAGGCTTAGATTATTAATGGGAAAAATATAAAAATACTAACATGGAGGTCTATTGACCTTCACAATTTTGTATGTTCATTCTCATTCTAATGTCAGAATTATTATGCCATGAATCTATTATTTGTCATTAATATTTCCTCTCAGTGAATACCAATCTATTTTATAAGAGGAGAAAAACACTAATGAAATGCTGACAGATGTATTTTTTGCTCAATACTTGAATATTTTAATCTAAAGTTATGTGACAAAAAATTTAAGTAGATACACTACACCTAACTTGATAAGAAGCTTTTTTTGTTTTTTTTACAAAGTATTCATCTAGCACAATAAAGTATCATGGTTTTTAGAGAATGAGACACAGTTAAGGCATTACATGAGTACAAAATAAATGCATGCAGTAAGCACTTAATATATATTTGTGAAGCTTAATACTAGGAGGTGGCTGTGAATCAACAAAATGAACCAGAATAACTTATATAGACATTGCTTTCGTGATTTCAGATTTTGTTTTAATAAACATTAAGGACTCATTTAAATTATGAGTAAATTGAATTTGTTTATTGCTTAAAATAGTGGGCTATTTTCTAACATTTGGAAATACTTAGCATCCAAGATTGGAGAAGGCAATGGCACCCCACTCCAATACTCTTGCCTGGAAAATCCCATGGACGGAGGAGCCTGGTAGGCTGCAGTCTATGGGGTCACTAAGAGTAGGACATGACCGAGAGACCTCACTTTCACTTTTCACTTTCATGCATTGGAGAAGGAAATGGCAATCCACTCCAGTGTTCTTGCCTGGAGAATCCCAGGGACGGCGGAGCCTGGTGGGCTGCAGTGTATGGGGTTGCACAGAGTTGGACAAGATTGAAGCGATTTAGCAGCAGCAGCAGCATCCAAGATTTTCAGTGTGACCTGGTGATTTTTATTTTTGCTTGGTTTGGGCTTATTTTTTTTCTTCCCAAGGTAAATTCTGATGCCCAATACATGTATATCAGTTATATGAAAAAAGAAGAAACTGTGGTTATAAGTAGTGTATTTTTCACCAAAGCTTTATTGAACACTTAGCTAAGGGCTGCAGTTTCCTACTGCTAATTATACAAAGATGGAAAAGGAAGACCCAGCCCTTGTATTCAGGCATGTCCACTGGGGCTGCTGGGAACATTCTATTATGATTTAATGTAGCAAAATAAACAATAAGGGACTTACAGATGAGAAGCTGGCCCAATTAAACCTGGAAATTCTGCAATAGCTGACCACAATCTTACATGTGGACTTATACATGCAATTTCCATTGAGGACAAGTCCTGGGTAAGCTTGGGGTTAGAAATAAAGTCCTGGCTTTATCTCTCATTTATTGTGTGATCTTGGGCATACAGTAGATACTCACTAAAGTAGTCTAAACAGTACTATAGGAAGCGAACCAAGGGCAATGGGAGTTTGGAATGACTTGATGGTTGAGATGAGACTCAAACAGACTTTGGGGATGGACGTGTATGAATTAGGTAGACTGTGATAGGAAGAGACTATTTTGGGTGTGAGGAATGAGAAAGGGTCAGAGGAGGAAATATGCAGGGTGTATGACCTAAAAGAAGACAGGTGCAGGGATTTCAGGCCAGGAAGAACAAGATATCAAATTCTAAGATCACAGAAAAGTCTTTGAATGAGTTTCACAAAAATTGATATAGTATCTTTAAAAGCTTTTATTCTTCTCTTATATTTCTCACTCATTTCTTTCAAACATAGACTTAGAAATACTTAATTGAATGTAATATTTTGCCAGCATTTATGGTAATTACTTCCTTTTTGTTCTTTTATTAAGGAACAACACAATTTTATGTAGAATGCACAGCCCCAATTTTCTCAGTTAGCAGTAAGTTATCTGACATATTTTGCAATAAACCAGCATCTGTGACAATTTTTCTTCTTGTAGAACAAGAGAATTTGCCTTAGATTTTTAAATGTACAATCTTGCACTATTCACATCTTGTATGGTGAAGGTATAGCAAAGAGTTAGTTCATCTTATTCAAATCTATTATCTCTACTCCCTTCCTGACTAGTGTTTTTTTTTTTGCACAGAACTGAATTGGCTTTACGCCACATAGTTTAGTGAGAAGGAAGAGATGCACATAGCCACATTCTAGACAGAGATATACCAGATGCAAACAATACTTCTCTGCAAAGTTCACAAGAGATTTATCACAATAAAAGGGGCCCGAAGAAACTGGACATTTCTGGGTTACTGTGCCATTCCCTCCCGCTATTCTCTAACCATCTCAGACAGGCTGACAGAAACTATTGTTATAACTTCTGCTGGTGTATTTATACACCATACTGGTGAGGCTGCCAGACCTCTGGAAAGGCAGAAGATATAATGTGCTCTTTCAATTTGCACACAGAAACTTTAAGAGTCTATTATCTAGTTTACCTACAGTTCCTATCACCATCGCTGAAAAAATAGAAAAATGGCACTGTCAGATTGAAAATAGAATAATGTCTGTTCTGTTGTATGGAGAATAAAAAGAAAATTTTTAAAATCTCTACAGGGACATCTCACACCCCATGGCCATCTCCTGTAATTTTTCTCTTTGACATGAAAAACTTTGTCATGGGCAGGGTAATAGGCCCGGATCACCTGCTACAGATGACCTGTCAGTAATTGTGCATCCACATTCAACTACTAGATTATTCACATGCTTCTAATGTGTGATTTGGCGAGGAGGCCAACAATAAGATATGTGAACCATCTCACCTGCATACATTTCTGTTTACTCAGAAGTCAACAGGTCAAATCTATACCTCCCTTAACACATAATACATGGTGAGGGATCAAAATCAAATCAAAGCTCTAAGACTCAGTAAAGGAGTGGCTAAAAGACTTGCATATTCTATGCTTCTGTTCATCCACCAAAGTTGGCAGGAGTACATGCTAATAATCCCAATGGAAAGGAATATTATGAGAAACTGTTTCTTTCTGAGGTGCATGTATGTATGGGGGTGAGGTGGAGAAAGGATTTATATTTCATATGTGTTATGGTATATACTGATGAAAATTTTTTGTTTCTATCCTAACTGTGTGGATCACAATAAACTGTAGAAAATTCTGAAAGAGATGGGAATACCAGACCACCTGACCTGCCTCTTGAGAAACCTGTATGCCAGTCAGCAAGCAACAGTTAGAACTGGACATGGAAGAAGAAATATCAATAACCTCAGATATGCAGATGACACCACCCTTATGGCATAAAGTGAAGAAGAACTAAAGAGCCTTTTGATGAAAGTGAAAGAGGAGAGCGAAAAAGTTGGCTTAAATCTCAACATTCAGAAAACTAAGATCATGGCATCCAGTCCCATCACTTCGTGGCGAATAGATGGGAAAACAGGCTCCTCTGTCCATGGGATTCTCCAGGCAAGAATACTGAAGTGGGTTGCCATTCCCTTCTCAAGGGGATCTTCCCAACCTAGGTAGGGATTGAATTCAGGTCTTCCACATTGCAGGCAGATTCTTTACTGTCTGAGCCAAGAGTGAAGCCCCTAGTAAGAGGCAGACCAGGGACTTAAACCCAAGAAGTGTGGTTTAAGTGTGACTGGACCGTGCCTACCATTGTTGTCGCCACTGTCACTTAGGGCTGTTGAGGAATTAAATAGAACTGATTGGAATTGAGATTTGTTACATTTATAAAATACACACAGAACTACACCTAGGGAGAGAAGGAATGTGGTAATATCTTGAGTGTTTAACATCTCATTAAACATTTATATATTGATTATACTCTGAAATAATGTTTTAGATATAGTGGATTAAATAAAATTTAAATGAATTTCACATTTCATTTTACTTTATTAATGCAGCTACTAGAAACTTCTAAAATTACATATGTGAATAACGTGAGGAATAAATACAATCCAATTACTATCTCCTAGGGTATTAATAAAAATCATCATCATCATATGGACAGTATCTCTATCAAATACTTATAAACCAGGCATTGGGATAAACCAGTGTCATCAATAGTGTAGGTACTGCCTACTAGGGGGCATTTTAGAAATTTATGAGTCCATTTTTCAGTTGTCCTAATGATTGATGGGTGCCTTTGGCATCTAGCCAAAGGACTCAGGTAAATAAATCTTGGATCAATCTTACCCAATAAAGAACCACTGAATAGTCTTGGAGATGAAATATCATTTCATAATTATCTCAGTCTAACTTAGCCTAAAATATTACATGAAAACATACAATATTTGTTGTACAGTTTTACTGTTTAATGCTCTGAGTTTTCCGGAAATTCAGCTACCATGTTAATCAAGGAAAGATTACTTTGGTCAGGACTTCACACAAGTTGTTTACCATTTTAACCAATTATGTGACTGATATCAATGCTGCTCTTCACATTAGAGTTGCAGATCCAGCACACCTGTGTTTATGCTATCTGCCATATGCAAGATGATGTAACAGTAAGCATCTGATTGCTTACTATGTCATTTGGCATCATCATTCATGGCTATTTACATTTCAAATACATATTACTTTATTATAAATTGCATTCCCTTTATCTTTTCCTTTAGAGTTAAGGAATTATATTCACTTAAACCTTATTTAACTTATATGCAGAGTACATCATGAGAAACGCTGGGCTGGATGAAGCACAAGCTGGAATCAAGATTGCCGGGAGAAATATCAATAACCTCAGATATGCAGATGACACCACCCTTATGGCAGAGAGTGAAGAGGAACTAAAAAGCCTCTTGATGAAAGTGAAAGAGGAGAGTGAAAAAGTTGGCTGAAAGCTTAACATTCAGAAAACTTGGCATCTGGTCCCATCACCTCATGGGAAATAGATCGGGAGACAGTGGAAACAGTGTCAGACTTTTATTTTTTGGGCTCCAAAATCACTGCAGATGGTGACTGCAGCCATGAAATGAAAAGACGCTTACTCCTTGGAAGGAAAGTTATGACCAACCTAGATAGCATATTAAAAAGCAGAGACATTACTTTGCCAACAAAGGTCCATCTGGTCAAGGCTATGGTTTTTCCAGTGGTCATGTATGGATGTGAGAGTTGGACTGTGAAGTAAGCTGAGCACCGAAAAATTGATGCTTTTGAACTATGGTGTTGGAGAAGACTCTTGAGAGTCCCTTGGACTGCAAGGAGATCCAACCAGCCCATCCTAAAGGAGTTCAGTCCTGGGTGTTCATTGGAAGGACTGATGCTGAAGCTGAAACTCCAATACTTTGGCCACCTCATGCAAAGAGTTGACTCATTTGAAAAGACCCTGATGCTGGGAGGGATTGGGGGCAGGAGGAGAAGGGGATGACAGATGGTGAGACGGCTGGATGGCATCACCAACTTGATGGGCATGGGTTTGGGTAGGCTCCGGGAGTTGGTGATGGACAGGGAGGCCTGGCGTGCTGTGATTCATGGGGTTGCAAAGAGTCAGACATGACTGAGTGACTGAACTGAACTGAAACATTATGTATGTAGTTAGGTTACATTATGCACAAGTTATTTGTCAGAGAATAAGTAGGGCATAATAATATATTAAGAAAGGGGATGTTGTTCTGGAAAGACTGAGAACTGACAGGCTAAGTTCTTTAAATGATTAAGTAATTTTATCCCTCAAAATGACAAACTCCAAGAAGTAGGCACTACTTTTTTCATGTCTATTTCATAGATAGAGAAGCTGAGGTTTGAAGAAATTATTTTAATTGCTCAATGTCAACATCTGGAATTCAAGAAATAAAATCTGACATCTTCTTCTACGTTCTAATCAGTATATCGTCTTTAATTTTAAATATAAATTAACTCTAAATTAAAGAAATTCATTTAAAAATATCCAGTTGGAAGATATTTGAAAATGTTACCTGTTGATAACATTTGTTGTTGTTTTAAATTTATTTTATTGAAGCAAAGTTGATTTGCAATGCTGTATTAATTTTTGCTATACAGCATAGTGACTCAAATACATATATGTATATATATATATATTTCTCATATTCTTTTCCATTATGGTTTAACACAGGATATTAAATACAGTTCTCTGTGCTATACATTAGGACCTTGTTGTTTATCCATGGTTTTTGTTTTTAAAGAATTTTTAAATTCCAAATTGGTGTCTTCAGTTTTTTCCACATAAAGTACAGGAAAAGTTACTTTGTCACTTGGTATAGAATTTCATTGTCTTAAATTTTTGAACGTACATCATAAAGGAAAAATAAAATGAAGAATAACAGGCTTTTAAAAATGTGTATCACAGGTGCAATATTTTGAATCTCCAGCTAATAGGAAGTTACAAAATTTACATATGCATTTACCATATGTCCCAGAATTTCAATTTCTAGGAATCCATCTCAATAGAGCTACACTGGAAAGACTGTGAAAAGAAGTATAAACATGACAATTCATTGCAGCACCATGTGTTGTACCAAAGGACTGGAAAGAGCAAAGATGTGCACATTAGGAACTAGTGGAATAAATGGTGGGGAGTATTACACAGCTATGAGAAGAAACAGTGTCATTTTTGTATTGCTGCAGTCATTTTCAGAATATCATCCTAAGTGGGAAACCAAGGTAAAGAATACCCTACACAGCACTGGTGCTCAAAGTGTGGTCTCCAGAGCAGAAGTGGCTGCATCACCATCACCAGGAAACTTGTTAGAAATGAGAAAACATTTGGGTGTTCTCCTAAACCTACTGAATCAGAAACTCTGGGGACAGGACCCTATAATCTGTGTTTTAACCAGCCCCCAGGTGATGAGAGAGTTTCCCTGATGGCTCAGTGGTAAAGAATTTGCCTGCCAATGGAGGAGATGCGGGTTCGATCCCTGGGTCAGAAAGATCCCCTAGGGAAGGAAATGGCTATCTACTCCAGTATTCTTGCCTGGAGAATCCCATGGGCAGAGGTGTCTACCGTCCATGGCATTATAAAGAGTTGGAGGCAACTAAGTGACTGAGTACTCACACACACATAGATGATGGGTTTGCAGGTGAATTTGAATGTGATTGCTATGCACATGCTATTGTTTATCATAGAAGGAAGGGAATATAATGCAGACACATGTACATGTAATTGTACAATACATATATGTTTGTATATTTCTAAAAGATAGAGAACTGAAACATTAAATAAACAAGGAATGATATAACTATATAAAATGTTTACCTATAAATGAGGGACATGCACAGGAGCCAGACTTCTCTGAATATAAGTCATAGATTTGAATTTGGAATCATGTAACATATACATAAATTATTTTCAAATGAAACAAATGAACTTATGTATAGGTTTGATGGCTTAATAAAACAGGGTATTTCTAGTGATTTTAAAGCAATCTGATTGTACCTTATTAAAATTTAACTAAGTAGAATGAAAAGAACAGCAAAGATATGATATGTCAAATGATTTACAGTAATCATTTTATTATCCATAATATTGACATTACTCATCTTCTCAAACTGCTGCATTATCAACATTACTATAGGTTCAAGGAAATAAATATGTTAACACCATTAGACATTTAGAATTTCATGAAAAGAGAAAAACAAGTATAAAAATCAAACAGCTTAGGCTAAAAGAGTATAATTCTAAATTTAAACTGGCATTATTGCTATGAACTACAATATATGTCCTCTTGAGAAATTTTCTTAGTTCTGTCCACTAAAAGGCCAGGAAACAAATGGCCATCCCCCATTAACAATATGTGTCCCTGGAACACAACTGTGATTGCAAAATATCATTTCTCCCTAAAAGAAGCCCGAGTTCCCTAATGAATAATTGAATTCGGGTCTGGGGTAGAAATATACTAGAGAAGCTTAGCCATCCTATAATACCAGAAGTTGAGGAAGCTATTAAAGATTATGGCAATGTCGAAGGACTCTGACAAACTGAAGCAGTTTCCACTGATCAAGGATGGGACAGTTTGAACATTAATAAATAAAACAATAACAAATTAAGGTATGTTAAATATGTGAAAACCCATTCATTCACAATGATATCAAACTAAAAAAACATATAAAAACTTCACCGGTCATCTTTGAAATTGTGAGAAATTCATCTAAAATTGTTACCAAAACGCAAGTCTATGTGCTCAACACCCAATGAGGCCAAAAAACACTAAAACAGTGGAGTTTGGAACAAATAATAGTTTATTACAGGGTTGTGCGAGGAGATGGATGATTCGTGCCTTAAGAACCCCAAAGTTACTAAAAGCTCTCACAAAGCCCTTTTCTAGGAAAGGTGAGGGAGGGGCGTCGCGGTGAGCTGTTGCAAATCTCTTGGTGTCTTTGTTCTGGAAGTCAGGTCACGGTCAAGCAACAATATTCCTGTAATCTCTACCTATGAATGTCATTCTCTATCCTGACAAGAAAGGGCTGGGTCCCAAGACAAAGTATCACCGTCCGAGGTCCCCATCCTGGCTAACAGAAAGTAGAGCTTGGCTGGCGGCTCCCTCAGGACTGGGTCCCCAGACCGTGCCCAGCCGTCATCTCTGAAGGAGCCAGGAATCCAGGACCCAACTGGCCCTCAGGCTCCTCAGGCCGCCAGGTCCCACAGAAGGCGACCCAGGCACTGCTGCTGCTATTAGGTCGCAGAGACAGGGATGGGGGAGGGGCTCACGGCCACCTCAAGGCCTGGGCCGAGGCTAGTGGGCGACCTTGGTGAGGGCTCTGGAGCCCTGCAGGACACAGCCCTCACCCATTGGCCCAAGGCTGGATGAACTGGAGGGCCTGAGGGAGGCCGAGAACTACATCTTACCTCACTCTTCACCTCAAAACCACCGCTCCACCGCGGTCTGAATCTCCTCTCTAACCGTCGTTTCTTGACGGGCAGGGCCCACTACCGCACTGACCAATGACTGAGCAGGACCACTAACGGTTGCTCACAGGCAGTTGCCTGTGGGCGGGGCCCACTGAGGCACCAACCAATGGCTGAGCAGGACCTATCGCCTGGTAACAGGGCGGCCAGAGTAAAGACCACACAGCAATGGCTGCAGTGCTAAGGGCTGTGGCTCGCTGCACTCTGTTACAAAATATTTTACAAACTGTAAAGGGAAAGAGACGAATAGCTGACTTTCTGTTCCTGAACTAATTGTATCTCAGGGTAACCAAATAAGTGATGAGAGAAATTTCTCCACAGCGTATTTAAGCTTATCAAGGAAGAAAGAATTATAGAACTGGACTATCATCATTTGGCAAAACTTTCATGAAATGATGAATTCAGGCAATAATCATCATGATAGCTACCTTAAGAGAAGGAGAGATAACCTGATAGAATGACACACTTCCTATGAATTATCCTGGAAAAAAAAAGCAAAAAATTTTCAAAGCAAATTAAACCATCAGCTTATGTATTTTAGAGGAACGTAAACAACTCTAGAGAGTCCACCTGAATACTTTCACTACTCTTGTACATATATGGAATTCATCATAATAAAATGGCTGATTCAAGTCAATGTATGGCAAAACCAATACAATGTTGTAAAGTAAAATAAGTAACTAAATAAAAAATATTTTTAACAAGGCTAAAATAGATGCCCATGAAAGCTCTGAAAAATAATTTGTATATAAATTATGATGAATTAATTGGAACAGGTACAAATTCATATGAACAAAGATCATTAACCTTGCTACCCTAGTCTTGGTATTCTTTCTAGGTCCTATCATTATGCTTAAGCACATAGTAGATTCTTGATAAATTTTTACATAACAATTGCTTTGATATTTTTCTCAAGGCTGTTGATACTCAAATTATTAGATAGAATATTTATAGAACAACCATGATAAAAATTATTTTGACAATTAGCTTACAATAACTTTCATTAGCACATAATTTTAAAAAAATGTATATAACAATATTGTTCTGTAAAAAGACAATGACTAATAATTTTGGTTTAGACTAGGAATCATGTTTTCCAATGGAGAAGTCTATGGTACCCCACTCCAGTACTCTTGCCTGGAAAATCCCATGGATGGAGGAGCCTGGTAGGCTGCAGTCCATGGGGTCGCAAAGAGTCCCACACGACTGAGCCACTTCACTTTCACTTTTCACTTTCATGCATTGGAGAAGGAAATGGCAACCCACTCTAGTGTTCTTGCCTGGAGAATTCCAGGGACTGTGGAGCCTTGTGGGCTGCCGTCTATGGGGTCACAGAGTCTGACACGACTGAAGTGACTTAGCAGCAGCAGCAGCACGTTTTCCAAAAAATGTAATATGGACTATTAAAACATTATGATGCACAAAACATTTAGTAAAATATTTTACAATATGTTAAAAATCCATTAATTCCCAATGATATCAAACAAGCTTTTTAAAACTCTGTTCTGAATGTCCTAAATAAGTATATCTTTAGTAAAATTTAAGAAAATATATATTGTACTTATGACATTTTCATATGGCATTTCAAAAATAAATAGTAAAAATCTATGAGAAAGAAATGATATTTTGAGGCTTTTATCAATGATAATTTTCAATAATTTCCTTGGTCATATAAACCATTTTCTTTATTATAAATAACCACCTTAAGTTTTAATAAGAATAATGTGGTTAACACTCATAAAAAGTAGATTTAAACAGATAGATACAAACTAGATAGATAAAAAAGATATAAATATTTTTATATTGCATTTTACAAAAATCAATGTTAACTAAACCTCATTCTGTAGAGTATAGAATGACTGCTCTTAGAAGAAAACTATTTCATGGTCAAATGCATTTTATCATATATTACATATCTGTGTGATTTCAAAGTACAAAATCATATAGTAGAGGCTCTGAGAAATCTTTGAGTAGAAATATTCCCCACAAACTTTATAACAACACATCTCCAAAATGCACTTGATGATGGAACTCTCTTGTATAACCTTTCCATGTTTTATTGAACAAATGTTGGAAATGATGGAATAAGTACAATTGCCATTTTCTAAGCCATTTTTAATCACAGCACACAGACCATATAGAGATCTTTCTTTGGTATCATTTTATACACAGAAACACACACACACACACAAGAAATCAGTGAGCTATTGAAAATCAGAAGCAAATTATTGTTGGGTTTCAGGAAAAGAAATAATACTCCCTGATTCACAAACAGCTATGAATCATTTTCCAGTTTTAAAAAGTAAAATATATTTTTACTACTTCAAAATGTCATAATGAAAGTGACTATAAAATTTGACATAGTTAATTTTTACTAAGATAGGAACTGTGTACCTTATAACTTGGAATAATCCATTTGTTAAGTCATTCAGTCATGTCTGACTCTTTGTGACCCCATGGACTGTAGTCCACCAGGCTCCTCTGTCCATGGGATTTCCCAGGCAAGAATACTGGAGTGGGTTGCCATTTCCTTCTCCAGGGGATCCTCCTCTCCCAGTGATCAAACCCACATCTCTGCACTGACTGGTGGGTTCTTTACTACTGAGCCACCAAGGAAGACCCTTAGAAAAATTATTTCTACTATAATATAATTATTTCTCTAAAAAGTAGAATAAAAATGCAGTGAAAGTGTCTAATTTTGTCATATGCCATTGCTTGACTCATTAAAAAAAATCAACAATAAAGTAATTCTCTATGAAAACATTAGATGGAACCCAATCAAAAACTTAAAATATCACACACACCAGTCATCCCTGGGTTTTATGCTTTGATAAGGCTATATTATGTGGAAGCTGCTGTTCTCTATTCTTATGGAGGCTATTAATAGGCCAAGGCCCTCAGTCAGAACCCAGGAAGGTACAGGCGGCTTCTCCTTGTGGTTGGCATTTCAACTTCTACCTGCACGATAAACTATAGTACTTCACCCAGCCATCTCTGAGGTTAAAACAGAGAATGCCCTATGGCACTGAAAACACACACATGTAAGGTTAGTGAACCACCTTGAAGTATATCTGGAGACAAGAACATAATGAAAGGAAACAAAGAAAATCATATTATGTAAAGACAGAAAACCTTTCATTTCAGGCTGCAGCATCTGAACAGGCAATACTAAATATTTTTCAAAAACTCTAGAGTCCCTCTAGAGCCAAAAAGGAATAGACCAGAAAGGATTTAAAAAAAAAAAAAAAGCTGGACAGAAACACTATCTTTTTTCTTCCTGCTTAACTGCAGTCAATTTATCTGCCTTGTCTATATTTTTTTCCAGAAAGTAGCTCAATACTACAAAATTACTATCAAAGAATGTGTGGAAAGACTTATTCTGAGAAAATTAACATGGAATGTGAATTTAAAGATAGGGTTCTAGATCTTGCCTCCCTTGTGTGATCAAAGAATTTAGGCAAATCTCAGTAAGCCTTGGCTTTTATTTTTTCCCAGCTAGAATATCATAGTAATACTTTATAGAATATGAATGCATTTTTTTAAAGTACTATAGAATAGTTGCTGTTCATATTGAGTTCATCACCTCTAAGAACTATAAGTTAACATTCATCTTTTTATAGATTTTTTAAAACACTTTATAAAGTTTCTCAGAGTGCATTTATCACTCTTCACAGGTGATAAATATATTTTATCTGTCTTGTTCTACCTTTTTGAAGCATAGATGGTTCTCAGTAGATATAAATTGAAAATGAAAGATAAATAAAACCAGTGTTACGGATAGCAGGTGATGTCATTAAGATGGGGACACTTGTTTCCGGGAAGCCCTCACAAGATCGCTGAGCATCTTTCCATAGACAAGGCAATGATGGGGTAATCTCAGAACCCAGTGTTGAGGCTGAAGCACCCCTTTGGATGAGAGAGACAGAGAAGGATGCATAAGAAGGGTAAGACTGGAGCTCCATTAACTGCATGGCTTCTCCCCTGGGCCGTGGGCTGAGGGCAGAGGGCCTCCCTGGGCCCTCCCTGGGCTTAAGGTTCCTCCAGGGTAAAACAAGAGTCCCGGGTTGACACCTAGCTCCTCCAGTGTTGCAGGATGCTTCCTGGAAGGCCCACTTGGGTCTGGTCTCATGGGAGTCGCTGGGAGAATCTAGGACTCAGCCACAGGGGATCAGGGAGAGATGGATTAAAGAGCAGAGCTTAGAGCCAGCTCTCAGATCCTGGTGGACCACATTCTTGCTCACAGCAGAGGTCTAGCAGGGGCTCTGCCCAACTGCAGAGCTGAGTAGGCAGCCCTGTCTGGCCAGGGAGCTCAGGGGCGGTGTTGAGAAGAGGTGGGTAGTCCTGTTTGATCTTGGTCCCCAAGTCAATGGGCTATAGTGACGGTGGAGCCTGATCTAGCACCCTGCCTAGACAGGGAAGCCAATCTAAAGCCTCTGCAGTTCTGTGCACTCAGAAAGCCTCGTCAGAGCACTTGGGAATCCATGAAGCCGAGTCTACAATCCTGCCCAGACAAGGAGCCAAGCCAACAGCCCCTTCCACCCATCCATATAGCCTGTGGCCCCATATGACCAGGGAGCTTGAGCAGTGACAGCTCCCTGGGCTCCAGGCAGCCTCAGAGCCCGGCCAATAACCCTGCCCAACTGCTTTTTTTTTTTTTTTGCATTAGGCCATCCTTATCATTATAACAAAGGTAAACCATGATCTTTGTTTAGTGTACTTAGGTATAGTACACTACAGTCCCCATGTAATTATCATATTTGTTTCCTAAGAGAGGGAAACATAAAACAATTAAATATGGGATTAGAGTTACAGGGAGCTTAAAAATCTAGAAAAGGAATTAGAATTAAGGGTCTCTGAGACTGTTTCTTTCTTTGATCTTTCTTTTGGTTGTGAAATGATGGGAAGTATGGGGGTAAGGATGCATGCATGCTAAGTCGCTTCAGTCACGTCTGACTCTGTGCGACCCTAGGGACTACGACAGGCTCCTCTGTCCATGGAATTGTCCAGGTAAGAATGGGTTACCATGCTCTCCTCCAGGGGGTCTTCCTGACCCAGAGTCTCATGTCTCCTGCATTGGCAGGCAGCTTCTTTACCACTAGCATCACCTGGGAAGCCTGGGGGTAAGGAGCAGGAGTGAATTTTCTCCTTTGCCTTGTTAATACAAAACGAAGATGGATAATTTATCTTGTGATTATTTGTTCTGTGATTATACCTTAATCACTGCACCAAAACCAAAATACTTGTGACTTT
Source organism: Cervus elaphus (assembly GCF_910594005.1). Lineage (NCBI taxonomy): Eukaryota > Metazoa > Chordata > Mammalia > Artiodactyla > Cervidae > Cervus > Cervus elaphus. The sequence goes on along the minus strand of NC_057846.1, from coordinate 20,734,559 downwards.
TATAAACATCTACGTATGGCTTCTCACCTGCCAGGATCTGCTCTAAGCAAGCCCTGGACTTTATGCCTTCATTCATGTAATCCTTACACAGTGTGGTGAGATAGGTGTGATTACCATCTGCCCCGTATAGCTAGTCAACAAAGGAAGAGAGGGAGTTGGTGATGGACAGGGAGGCCTGGCGTGCTGCTATTCAGGGGTCACAAAGAGTCGGACATGACTGAGCCACTGAACTGAACTGATTGAAGATCCTTTGGAGCAGGAAATGGCCACCCACCCCAGTATTCATGCCTAGAGAGTCCTATGGACAGAGGAGCCTGGCAGGCTACAGTCCATGGGGTTGCAAAGAGGCGGACATGACTGAGCAACTAACACACACACACACCATCCAACAGGAAGCCAAAGTGGGATCTGAACCTGTGCAAAATGGTTCCAGAGTCTGTACATGCAACCCAGCTAGTACGATGCCTTTCGATGAGTCCCTGAAATTATGAGAACAGGAAAGCGGGGGTGGGGGGTGGTCAAGTTAGGTTTCCTTTAACTGTGATATTTTTAAAAATTTAATTGATGTATTTCATTCATGCTATTGGAGTTCCGTTGCCTAATAAAGAAGGTTGTGTTAGTCTCTGCTGTACAGCAAACTCGATCAACTATGTTACATATATTCCTTCTTTTATGGATTTCCTTCCCACCTAGGTCACCACAGAGCACTGAGGAGCAACTTTGACAAGTTTTAAATCACCAGGTGGGGTGGGGGGTGTGTGTGTCTTAAATTAATTACTTTATTGCTGATATTGAATTTTTACTTAGGGATTGCAAACTCTGTGTATTAATTTTTAGAAAAATGTCACACAGAATTGCTTCTACTGGATTCTGATTCAGACCATTTGAGAACTGAGGCAGATAGATATCAGTTCTCAAACAGCTGAGGCTACTGGCTCATGTTGGTTCTGACTCAAACATAATTGTTGAGGCAGATTTTCTATGTTCTTATATGCCGTAGCTATCACAAAGGTACTCAGTGGATTTAAATTAATATATGATTTATTGCCCTAATGATGGCATTTTTAATATTTCTCCCCTTGTAAGAGATTCTATTGAGTACTTATTTGTAATCTTTTCAATCACATTTATATTAGTTCTTGTGCACATGCGGCATGCTGGACAGCCCCAACCCACCAGCCCATTGCAGCGCCTGCCTTGCTCAGATAGGATACCTAAGCCATAGGATGTGAGCTTGGAATTGTCTCAACCTTAATTTTTCTAACATTGATAAAATAGCTTGTACTGTTCTGTACCACCCTGGTTTTACACAATTCTCAGTATATGGAATCTTCAGACACCAAATAACACTGGAGCAGTTTTGATGTTCAAATGTTTAACAATTTATAAAATGAAAAAAACAAAACAAAACACTTTTTTGTGCCAATGATCTTGACAAGTGTAAGTCTGACTCCATTATTCTGAACCATTTTATAAGCTTAGTTGTCCATTTCTCTTTAGCTGGGGTTGAGGTAGCTATATCTTGACATATTAATTTATTTTGTTGTATACAAAGTGATCCTCACGATTTATGGATTTCATATTGCTGATCACTCCCTTGCTAAAATGTATTTGCAAGCCTAATGATGAAATACTCTGTGGTGTTCCTAAGCACAAGAAGGATCTAATATTCCTTACAGAAAAAATACATTAGACAATCTCTATTCAGGCATGAGTTAAGTGTTCTTACTGTGAGTTCAATGTCAATGAACCAACAGCATACATTAAGAAGAACATTTAACATACACACACAAAACAATGTTATATATTGATAACTTGAAAATGCTGTGACCAGAGGCTCACAGGAATCTAACCCTATTTTCACCCTAGGAACAATGGTTCAGTATTCATTAATTCAGTACGCTTGAAGATTTTATAGAACAGAGCTATTGCGAATAGTGAGAATTGACTATTTAAATTTAGCAAACAATATACATTTTATTTAAAAGTACTTGCTCTGATTGTCAATTTAGATCTTGTCTCTTCCCTGACATTTCATATCGCCCTTCAGTTAGAACCCCATTTCTTTGATCCTGTTAGAGGAAAACATTTATGTGGCCAAACCCAACTTTAAAGTTTCAGTCTATATCTTAACTGACCCTCAGCTGCATTGGTGAAATTCATTACTCTCCCCTTAGAAAAGCAATTTGACTTCCTGGAAAGTTCATAGCTGATTTTCTTCACATGTATTGGCTCCTCTATCTCATGAATTTTTGTTTGTTTCCTCTAACATCTCTTGACCTCTAGGTATTAGTTCCCCAGAACTCAGTTCTCAAACCTCTTACTCATATTATCAATTTTGGAAGTTTCTTTAAGTTGGGTTCTTTCTACATGTTGGCCTATCTCAGATAGTTTGCAAAGTTTTCTTGCTTTTTTTTTTGACAACAACAACAACAAATGTTCTAGGTTGCTGTTTGCAAATGTGGAAACAGCTGTTCTCCAAGAACCCAGACTTCTTTCCAAGAACTCTGATTTCTTTAAGGTAGTGGTTCTCAAACATGCATGCACATAAATAATCATCTGGGAGGTTTTTAAAAATCTCAGTACTCAGGCTGCATCCCAGACCAAGCAAATTAGAGTTTTGGTGAGAATACTTGTGTTAGTACTTTTTATAGGTGTAGCCAAAACTGAAAACCACATTGGAGACCCAATTCAGGAGACTAATCAGGACACACAAGATTTTCATAAGAACATTATTTAAGGACAGATGATACAAGGAACTCTAGAAACAGAAAAAAATAAAGCAAACAAAAAACAAGACAATTATTCAGCAGAAAGCAAATCAATTTTTACCCTGAAGGTTGAATTCATGTTCATGTTTTCAACATAACTTATTCAACTAAGTTCTTTCTTATCTCATTCTAATAGAAAACTTAAAATCTACGTGCACTTCCAGAGGTACCAGCTTTTCTTACCTGACACATGCAATATCATTATATATATTGTCATAGCAAATTATGCCTATAAATTACAATATTATTTTAAAAATGGAAAATACTCCATTTTGTTTAACACAATTGAATCTTATCTGGGTATGTTAGAATCATATCCACAAGTCACTATTCATTTTACCATTCCATTTAGGGCTTAAGGATAAATAACATATGGTATAATTAGATGAGAATATTTAGGCAAACTATCCATGAGGATTACTACATGATATATAACGAATGCCTGATTCAATTCTTGACCTATTGTCTTAGAAACAGTTTAACAGTGGATAGGTCCTAATATCACTTTTTCACTCACTCTAATATACTTTCAAGAATGAGAAGAAAAGTAAAATCACAGATAATGTGTTGAGAATTTTAAATAGCTCTGAAGATAGCAATGGGAACGTGTCTTTCTAATGAATCATTTGTCACAGACAAAAAAGACTAAGAGCTATTATGTATTTGCCCACTTCTGCCCTATCCCGTGAATTTTTCCATAATTTATCTTTTCATTATTTTTATAAACCAACTATTAGATCTATTAAAATCCACAAGACACTAGACCAAATTATATATGCTTGCTTTGAGTTTGTACTTAATATTTAGACTGATAAATCGCTAGAAACAATGGCTAAGAAAAGGGTTCAAAACAGTCAAATGCTAGAGAACCTATAATTATTGAATGACGGAGTCATCTGGTCCACATATTTTTCAGACATTTTTGGTTTTTGGACACCTTTGATAATCAAGGTGAATTTCTGGACTTTCTCTCTAGGAAATTGAATGATATGACCACACATGAAATTTTCATACCACTCTTGCGCTAAGGGTCGGACACGACTGAGTGACTTCACTTTCACTTTTCACTCTCATGCATTGGAGAAGGAAATGGCAACCCACTCCAGTGTTCTTGCCTGGAGAATCCCAGGGAAGGCGGATTCTGGTGGGCTGCCCTCTGTGGGGTCGCACAGAGTTGGACACAACTGAAGCAACTTAGCAGCAGCAGTAGCTCAATTCATTATACTAGTGTTTCAGTTACTATGCCTTTGAGTTTCAGTCTACTATCCAAAGATAGTGTATTAAAATGACTTATTAACTGTTGAACTCCTCTGTTTGTCTTTGAAATGCCAGGTTCTTTTCAATATAGGAAGAAAAAATGCGTCCAGCAGAAAATAACAATTCAAGCATAATAAAACAGAAATTTCAGGCTAGAAAGAAAAATAGGTCCAGCAGAAAATAGCCATTTAAACATAATAAAACAGATACTACACAGTGCTTCCGGATTTATTAGAATGCATCTATTGGGTTTTCAAAAAAGTTTGTTTGGGTTGTTCCATAAGATGTTGTGGAAAACCTAAACAAGCTTTTTTGCCAACCCAATATTTTGTTTTTAAATTTCGTACCATGTCAAGACTTCTCTTAGTAACTTGACTTGGGGTCAAGCAAAGATGTCAGCCAGAAAGGTAGAAAATGCAGTCCTCTTTTCCTGTATGCTGTGCACCACCCATTGGCTATAAAGCATCTCATCCTATCATTTCAATCAAATTCTCACTCGTGTAAGATCAAATTAAAACCCATTTAATGTCCTTATCTAGAAACTTCCAGGACAAAGGAGATGCAACCTTACTGATAGCTCAGTCTGTTGGTATTTAGACTCTGGAGATCAGTAGATAGATGAAATAGCTACAAATGAAAGAATAGCCTAGTAGATATCAGGATACCTCAGACAGCCTCAAGATGGAGAAAGTCAAGTCAGAAACCTGAGCCAACTCATTTCTCCCTCTATTGCTTCTTACAGTTCAGATCTTATTTGTGATGTTGCTACACTTTGTGTCTCAGATAGTAAAAAAGTCCGCCTGCAATGTGGGAGACCTGGGTTTGATCCCTGGGTTGGGAAAATCCCCTGGAGAAGGGAACAGCTACCCACTCCAGTATTCTTGCATGGAGAATTGCATGGACAGAGGAGCCTGGCAGGCTACAGTACAGTGGAGTTGCAAAGACTTGGAAATTCCTGAGTGACTTTCACTTCCCTAGACCTTAGACACTAAAATGGAGATTCTTCCCTGTTTCTCAGCGGGTAATGAGGTTGACCAATGCAGGGTCATGGCTAGTTTATCACATTGAATACAGATAATCTTATTAAAATATTTATTTTAATATTCATCTATATCGATATGTGCATGCCTAGCTGCTCTGTCGTTTCCAACTCTTTGCAATCCAATGGACTGTAGCACACCAGTCTCCTCGGTCCATGGGATTTTTCAGGTGAGAACACTAGAGTGGGTTTCCATTTCCTCCTCCAGAGTATCTTCCCAAGGTCAAATCTGCATCTCCTGTGTCTCCTGAAATATAGGCTGATTCTTTACCCACTCAGCCACAGGAGAATATTTATCTAAGGAATTTGAATCTCATGATTGGGCTTTTCATACCTCTATCTAATTGATAACTTTGCACAGTCTGACTTTAATTTTTCTGAAAAGAGGAAGAGTTCCGTGTCACTTTAATCACACCTAATCCACAGAACCCTTCAGGAAGATGTCTATTGTGAGCTGAATTGTGACTCATCTCAATTCATAACTGAAATCCTAACCCCTAGTACTTCAGACTGTGGCCATATTTGAAGATGGCACCATTATAGACATAATGAAGATAAAATGAGGTCATTGGGGTGGGCGGTAATACAATATTACTAGTGTTCTTTATACAAAGAGGAAGTCAGGACAGCGACAGGGACAGAGGGAAGACGATGTGAAGACAAGGGGAAGATGTGCATTTATAAGCCAAGGAAAGAGACCTGGAAGAGAAAGTTGATGCACAGCCCTAAGAGGACACCAACCTTGTCGACCACCTGGTCTCAGACCTTCAGTCTCTGTAACAGTGAGAAAATACATTTCTCAATCTGTGGTTCTTTGTCAAGGCAGCCCTAGCAAACTAACATGACGACTTAACTTTATGTTAAACAAAACTATTAATTGGATTCCCAGGTGGTGCTAGAGGTAAAGAATCCGCTTACCAATGCAGGAGACACAGGAAAAGTGGGTTTGATCCCTGGGTTGGGGAGATCCCCTGGAGGAGGAAATGGTGATCCACTCCGGTATTCTTGCCTGGAGAATTTAATGGACGGAGGAGTCTGCAGGGCTAAAGTCCATGGGCTCACAAGGAGTCAGACTCAGCCATGTGCTTTTGTAAACAAAACCAGTAAGGGACAGTGTGGGGTTAGGCTCCCAGGGGGGCTCTCCTCTGTGAACGGGGTTCATGTTCATAATCCCACCTTGTTTCCACATGAGTGAGATGGGGTAATATGCCTGTTAAATAGCAGGTATACACTAAAAGTCTTAACTGTCTTACTATTTAATGTCACTGTTTTTTCTTATCAACCAAAGTGAAAGTCAGTGATGAAAAAGCAATAAACCATTTCTCATCAGTGAAAATGATGGTTCAGTCAGCATTGAGTGGGGATTTCAATAAGATTGCTCTCCTCTCTCTTTGGAGAGTTCTACAATGTAAGCCGTGTATCACAGAGACAGAGAAGATGATGCAGGTTTTTCAATAAATTGGAATTCTCCAGAGACTTGTATGTAATATGTGAATGTGTTGATTCATTTATTCAGTAAACTTTTATTAAATGCTAACCCCCTCCCCAGTTTTAGGTGAAATTTTACTCTTTTAGCTTTCATTGTGGACTGTACTTTTATTGTAGTTCTTATAATAACTGGAATACATTTATTATGTCTATGTCAACTTATGACAGTTCTTCCATCCACCCATCCCACATCCCAACAGGACAGAGATGAGGGCCTCTCTTTTATCAATAAAATCCCTTCACCTAGTACAGCACATTGTAGAACCATAGAGGAAGAAATCAGATCTATTCCCAAATAAATATTACAGGGTGAGAAACTTTGAAAAAACATGGTCAAAGGGGGCAAATTCTTATATGGCTCTATCAATTATAATTTCAGTTCCAGTTTGTAAATCCACATGTCTGTCAGAAAGAAAAAAAAAATGATCTCAACATTGTATGCCAACAAGATTGGCTGGAGGTTACATTGAGGATTAAAAAAAGGAAGAAAAAAACGGATGACCTACTTGTGAGGAATAAAATGTAATAACATGAGAATTAACAACTTTTCCCTTTTCCCCAACTGGCTAAAGAGAATTCCTATTTTTTTTTTTTTTCTCTTAATCTCTTACCCATCCCCAATAACTGACAGTATTCCTCCAGGGCCAAATAGTTTTCTTGACTTTGCAAGACAGGATCAGGTGGGAGAGGGAGAGAAATGTAGACTGCAGCCTGGGGCTGAGGAAGTTTTTTTTCATGCACCAGGGGTCGGTAAGGGGAGTGAGTGGGAGGTAATGAAACAGTGAATGGGAGAATATAAAAGGATTTACTTAAAGGGATGGCCTTTGTGACAGCTTAACAGTTTCAGGCAATAAGGGAAAGGATCTGAATTACTTTGATGCTATTTTGGTTGTTGAATTAAATTCTTTATAGTGTTGAATGACCACATCCATTGATCTCACTGCAGATGCTGATACTGCCAGAGACCAAAGACTGTCTTGCTGTCTTTTTTTTTTTAAAGTTCCCCGAACAGGGATTGAACCCATGCCCTCAGCAGTGAAAGCATGGAGTTCTAACCACTGGACCACCAGGGAATTCCCCTGTCTTGCCATCTTTATGCATCATGCCAACAGTGGTCAGTATGCCTGAGCTAAGGCTTCATACTCCTCTGGGTATTCTGACATATTTCACATCCAAGCCATCACCAAACCATGGGCTCATTTTTCAAGGGTGAAATGCAATTTAATAAGGTTGAAGAAAACATTATGATGCTTTTCTTTACACTTACTCAAGGAAGGGAAAAAAATAAATAAACTCCCCAAAGAAACTCTATCCATTAAAGAGGAAGGAAGATAAGTTCTGGATGCCAAGAGGAAAAGAAAATTAGCTTAGCTAGGCAGACAGACACTGCACCCACCTGCTCCACACAGGAAACGTGAAGTCAGCCAACTCAGCTGTTATAAAGAGGAAACGGCTCCACAACAGCCTTTACACGGTGCTGTAGAGAGCAGGAAACAGACAGGGCAACACTGGTAGGGTTTCTGTCTGAAGGAGAACAGTCATAGTGGGAAGAGGCGAAGGTTTCAATGCATCAGCATCACACCTTGTTAAGGACCAAATCTATCATCCAGTTACCAGGTCGTATCTGTTTCCCCTCTTAGATCTGCATGCATCCATTTATGTTAAAGCTGTGCAATCTTACTCGATGTATATTAGGAATAATATTTTACACTGTAAGAAAGCAAGCCTGAGGGTAAGTAATTCAAATCCCCAAGCACTTAACAGAGAACAGAAGGCGCTCTGTCAGCAGACATGTACCATCTATGAGACCGCATCTCAGATCAGCGGAGACCTGGCTGGTCTACCCGCATCAGCTTGGATGGCATGAAAGTGCCTGGGGCCAGTGTCTTCAGGGACTAAGTGCCCAGACTCTGGCTGATGGGGTGCAGCTTGAATGCAGCTCCTTGTTCACAGTAAAATCCTAGTCAAGACTAAGAAGTCCCCTCTGCATTTTCATTTCCAATCTGTAAATGATGATGACAGTACCTCCTATCTCATATACTGTCGCAAGGATTAAGTAATCTAAAATGTACAGAGTATTTAGAACATAGTTAGCACTGAAGAAACAGCTAGGAATTTTTATTTTTTTCTGATTAGATGGGATGGTTCACACTTACAATCATGCAAAGTGTTAGTTTCATTAGCTGCTGAACACTCTACAGCAACCAATGTCTAAAAACTAAATATGATAAAGATTAATGATCACAGAAGTTACCATAATAAAAAATGTGATTACATGATGAAACAGAGACCCATAAAAATGGAAGATTACCTCTGCGTGTGCAATGGGGAATCCAATTCATTTTAGCAGTGAGTATATTGTGATTTTATAAGTTCATATTATACATTATTTTGGTTGAATTTTTTTACTTTAATATGCTTTGTGAAAACACTTCCTCAAAATCAACAATCTGCAAATAAGTTTCATATAAGTAAATTGCTCAACTTTTTTATAAATAAGAAATCTGTATATAGCTGATCAAATTACTTTTTCTATTCTGCCAAAATATGATTATTTTCCCTCTACTGAATATTATAGCTTTGTCTGACAAGGATATTATCTCTGAGAAAACTTGGAAACATTGGGTTTGATAATCAGGCTTCCTTTATTTTATTTTTTATTTTTTTAAAGAAAAAAAAAATATTTTCAAATTTACTACATCATCTAGAAGTCCTCTTTGTTGTTAGTATATACTGTCAATTGAGTTTGTCAGTTTTGCATCTTAATATCAGATAAAGCCATCCTGCATGTTAGAAGTGATGTGAAATTTCAAAGACTAAGGGAGAGAAAAGAGAATGAATGAATGACAGCAAGAAAGAACCTGAAAACATTGACTGCAGTTTGGCATCTCAGCTCTTGTTATGTCCATCTTCAGAGCTGACTCTGTCTTCTCTTTCCCATCATAGCGTATTGACAGGGTTGAGCTAATAAAATCATAGTGTGGCGAGAGGAATGCTTCACTATTCGCTTGCTTCAAGTGTCGGCACCATTTCCATGGCATCAATTTGGGATATACCATACACACGTCCATTCTCAGGACCACTGATCTGAGCTGACTGTGCAGAGCTTGGGTGCTTCCTGTAATGAACCCAGTGGTAGAACCACAGCTCATCCAGTGCCAGACCCACCAGCACCTTCAAAAGTTCTATCAATCCCTTTGGAGGGGTTTAAATATTGGGAATCCCTGATAAGCAAGAAAACAAAGTTTCATTTGTTGTACATAAATGTAACCCATTTCTTAAAGCAAGCTGGAAAATATACATTGATTTAAATAAATCCTGTGCTTCCAAATTATGTGCAGCCACTCAGACTTAATGAAATACTTATTCAAAAATCAACAAACTCACCCCCAGGAGTCTTTTGCCATAAAGGCAAATATTTTATTTAGTGCACTTGATTCTTACCTATGGCGATCGCGGAGCCCTCTAACATTAGGAAAACTTATTTATTTCAGATCAGGCAATTCAAATAGAATGTAACCTTGCCATCCAGGTAAAAGCGCTTGCCCTTGGCTATTACTTAGCCTAACCACAGGGCTTTCTGGAAACAGCAAAAGCTTTATAAGTGTCAGCTCATGGCTAAATCAATGTTTATGCATGATGTACCTCTGAATAGCAAACACTTGCTTGCCTGCAAGCTAAACAATGTTTTTATCTGTTTGCCTATTTCTGGTTCTTCAACCACTGCATGGAGTGTTGCAAATCGCATTTAGTAACAATTATCTGCTGGTAGTTCATGAAAAGGAAAGTGGTGTGATTAATGAAAAGTGACACACAATGATTACTTTGTCATGCCCGTCTCCTTGGCGAGAGAGTGCGTCTGCTGAACCCAAGTCTGACCTCCCTTTACCTTTAACAAGGTCAAGGGGGATGCTAAGCTCCGGGAAGATTAGTTCTTACGAATGCTCCAGAATGGCTTAACCAGGCAGCCTCCTCTAATGAACGGCAAGTAGCCAATTAAATAGAATGCTGTCGCTTTCACGTCAGTCAGAAAGGTGGAATTGAAAACAAGAGATGACATGTTTTCTACTGAAATGTAGAAAGTAGAAAAAAATAGGAACTTTGACACAGTGTTACTCCCTATGCAAAAACTAAAAATACACAGATTCAAAATCAAAGTTTGATTTTGTCCAGAGTGATCAGGGCATTTGCTCACTGTTCTTTTCTGATTCACTCGGAACTGTGATTCTATCCCATTCTACTGAGAGAAGCACTGATTCTTCTCTCCGCTGCTCCTGTGTGGCCCTCCAGAGTGACAGGCTGACAAAATGACACTGGCTGTCACTGTTAAGGGAATCTTACTTTTTAAAATGTATTTCTGTGACCCAAAATAGTTCCTCTTTTTTTTTTTAAATAGCAAAGTAGTATAAATAGGTCACAAAGAATAAGGTAGAGGGAAAGATGATCATCTTTGACAAGATTAAATATTTCATCAAGAATTTCTATGCTTCTCAGGCGCTCAGCTTCAACTGGCAAATATACAAGGGCAAGTCAGTAGCAACGGAATGAGACACAAAGCTGAATGGATCGTATTAACTAAGGAAAAAAAAATGCCATTAACTTAAAAAAAAATGCCAAAGTCATGCATAATGAGATCACATAGAAAATATATATTTTTCCTCTTCTCATATCCTACCAATTTTAGCAGCCCAATTGTCTTTTTTTGCATCAGTGATATTTACAACTTCATTTAGAAGCAATTGATTCTTTTTAACTTGATTAAAATGAAGAAATAAATGTATGCCCAAGATGCAAAAAATGACACATCTTCTTATCGCTAACTTCTATTAGGAAGGCTTTTTGCACAGGGAAAAAAAAATTGACTCCGAAATAAAATAAAAATCAAACTTAGAAATGCTGACATTCACTTCAAGGAGGCAATTTTCATGAGCATTTTATTTTCCCACACGCAATCTGCACAATCTAGCAACATTGTTCTCTGCGGTCAATGCCTACTTTATAGGAAATTCTCACTGATTCTGAATGTGAATGATGAAATAGTCACACTGAAGGGGCACTTTTAAACTTTGCAGGATAGTTTCTCTCTCTCTCTTTTTTTTTTTTTTTTTTGGTAGAGAAGTTTATAGGAAGAGTAAAACAAAGCAAAGCAAATGGACACACCTCATTAAGATACTATGTTCATTTGTCAATGATTTTTTGTTAAAAGAAAAATCTCCTCTTCAAACAACTTGATGGTTAATCCTCCTCTACATTTCAGGGTAAGTTAGTTACACAGCCATTCATTAACTGTGGAGGTTAAACTAGTAGGTGCTAATTGTCTCATAAGGCACATCCAATTTGCTTTCTGCAATTATTAGATTTCAAATGGTTTCTATAAAGATTTGCTTTCTTTCAAAATGAAACAAAAATTTGTCTGTGTGAGATAATGGCTAGGTATGTCTCTAATTCGAAACCTTAAAATGAAAGTGCATAAATAAATATATTCAGAGACCCTGGCCTAAATTCCCTTCTTAAAGAAAATTGTATTTCACACGTATCTCAACTGTGAAAAAGTCCTCAGCCAATGACCTTCCATACTTTGTATGATGATGACATGTACAGCTGTACACTACAGATGTGATATTTTCTTACACTGTTGCCTACAGACCTGACTCTTGATGGAAACTGAGGTAGACACACAAACTCAGTCCCTAAAACAACCATAAATGGACACGTGAAATTTTATCTCAATAGTATTCTCTTTGTTCTACTTGAAGGCAGATGTGTTTTTCCATCACTAAATCTGCAGCAAAATAGTTTCACCTAAACTTTTTCTAAACAAAACTAGTTCAGTAAAAGTAAATTTTATTTAGATCCTTTAAATACATTAGTATGTGTTTCTATTTAAGTAATGTGTATTCTATTTAAGGAGGAACATCAAATAACAGATTTATATTCCTGAGGGCTTTTTAAAAAAAAGGTACAACTGTGCATGGAATGAATAATTGAAATATCTCTTTTCTTATGACAGATTGTTAAAATGTATAGATAACATCTATAACTAGAAGGTACCTTGAAGATCATCTTGATTATGCTGGAATGGAAATTGAGGTCCAAAGAAGTTAGTAATTTGCCAAGATCTTACTGCTAGTCCTTGGCAGATTTGAGATCAAAATCTCAATCTGCTAGTTTCCATAAGTGTGTTATATTTTCTCTCCATTCCATATTGCCTTTCATTGTGTAACCCTAAAACCCCAAATACAACATTATTAAGATCATGGGATCACTGAATAAGATGGCTACTATTCTGAAGGGCAGTTCCAGATTTGTAATATGCCAGAGTAATTTTTTTTTCCATAAAATGATGCTTCTAAATGCAAGGCTTATGCATAGAAAAGCTCCTCAGTGTCAAAATAAATAACTCAAAATATCTTTAAGTCCTGGAATAGACAATGGAGAAAAGCCAAGACTTCTGGAATCAGATGCCAAGGGTCCTTGGCTAGTTTTTGACCTTAAGTGGGACTTCCCTGGTGGCTCAGATGGTAAAGAATCTGCCTGCAATGTGGGAGATCCAGGTTCAATTCCTCGGTTGGGAAAATCCCCTGGAGAAAGCCTTGGGCATCATATTTATGTCTTTGAGCCTTAGTGTCCTCATTTGCAAAGGAAGATATATTAAGTTCTATCTTCAGAGTGTTTTTGTTGTTTTTTCTTTTTTAAGATCAGGATGAGAGGTACCTGACGCAGTGCCTTACAGAATAGCCATTCAATAGAGTTTAGCTTCTTCCTCTTTGCCCTCAGAAATTAATATTAAAGAGAAAATAACCTGCTGGGGAGTCTGATTGTTCTGCACAAATCACTTAATTGTGTTTGAGTACATAAAGTGAGGGTTGCATTGTAATGTTACATCATAAAACAAGTAAGTGGAAACAATGACTTCCGAGTGATGACTCTCATAGCTTCAGAGGAAAAGACCTTAAACTTGGCTTCAGTTGGCTAGGAAAGATAGGGAGACCTCCATCCTCTTTCGAGATGCTCCCTGGTCCCCATGATGGCAGGGAGAACTCTTGCCACAGTTTGTCCACTGCAGAACAAGAGACCAAGCCTACCCTGGGTCTAGAGAGAGTTTTATTTGCACAGTCTTGAGCCTATGCTCCTGCTTTTGAAAATGCTCAGTGACAGAAATAGATAATAACTAGGAATCAAGGGCTCCTCATCAATGCTGGAGAAGAGGCAGGGAGTGGTGTGCCACCAAGACAGAAGAGAGTTAATTCTGGAAGATTTGTGATGGAGAGAAAAATAAAAAGATGAACTCTGGCTTTTGACACTGACCTTGGTCTTCCCTTGATTCAAGCCCTGGCCTCTGGCGTCCCAAGGAATCTGTGGTCTGACCCATATCCCCCACTCTGTGCCTTGACGGAGCCAGAGGGCTGATGTGCAAAGAGCCCTGAGTGCCAGGGTTGAAAGTTCTGAGTTCAGTCTCTGCACTTGGGACTCAGTAGCTAGAGGTAACCCCAGCCGGATGCTTAAGCTCTTGAACCTCTACCCCTTCACCCATAGAACGAAACTCACATCTCAGTTTGGTTAACCATGTACTGAGCATGTACAGTACCACTTGCCAGGCCCCGAGCTAGGCAGTGAGAATATAGGAATGCATTACACTTGGCCCCTTACTGAGGAGTCTACATAACTAGACTGTCTTAGAAACACATAGGGACAAGTGAACATACTCTCTCTGAGTTCTGGTGAAATATAATGATGTGTATGTAAATCCATGGTGTTACTAGAGATGAGTAAATGTTTCATGTTAGTATTATTATTGGAGAGATTAGAGGACGTTCCTGATATATTTTTCCTGTGGGCAGCCTATTACTGTGGCCTTCGAGAGACAACTTCCCCTTTGTTTAAAACATTGTGCATAAATGTCAGATAATAAAGGAAGTATTGATGGGGGAGAGGGCGGGGGTTGCAGCAAGGCATTGGTGGAAAGACAAGTTGCCTTCTTTCTGCCGTGTGCTATAATCTAACAGTGACCCGCTTTATCATTAAGAGATTTCTATTATACATGCTATAAAACTCTGACTCTGTCAGCTAAAATGTCTCATTCTATTAGTTCCTAATGTACACTGATACCTGTAATGGAATTCTCCCAGTCTTATAACTCACCACGTGGCATTGTCATGCAATGCCAAAATAATAGTCTTTGAAAATGCAAACACATGTCCAGCTTTAGGGAGCTCATTTTCTTTCAATTATTATTCTCAATAAAATGTTCAGAATGGTAAAAGAATATAGTCAGACTTGCGTCTAAGTGCTGTTTTGACGCCCCTCTCCCCACATTAAAAAAAAAAAAGACATTTCTTCTAGAAAGTGCTTAGCCTTTAAAAAGAACATGATCAGTATGGCTGGCTGTTAGCTGTCATAGACTGTCCTGTCGCTGGAGCAAGTTGGCAGTTGGCAGTGGCCAAGTCTCCATCACACAGTAGATTAGCAGTCTTCAAAAAAAAATTTCTTTTTTTCCATTTTTAATCTACAAAGTCACATACTCTGCTTAATGAAGCACTTTGTTAACATAAAAGGGTTTTTGCCCATTCTGGCTCAGAAGCTAGAAGTCTTTCAAACCTAAATAATTATCTCCCTGCTCAAGAGAAGCTAGGAACAAGCAAATTCATGGGGAGTTCCACCTTTAGAAATAGTATGGGTGTGGCAGTGGAAGAGAAAGAAAGAGAAGCCGAACAATCTACCAGAATTTCAGGATTTCATTATACTGCCTGCTCTTTGGTGAAATCCCAAAATATTAGAAATGCTTTGTTTAAGTATCCAGTAACTTTTGGGGGAGAATGGATACACGTGTGTTTATGACTGAATTCCTTTGCTGTCCATCTGAAGCCATCACAATATTGTGAATCAGCTATCCTTCAATATAAAATAAAAAGTTTAAAAAATCTATAGTAACTAGTAAAATCACATTTGAATGCTACATTTAATTGATTTGGAGATTCCCTCAAACTCTACTCATTTTGAAATTGAACTTCTGGAGCTTAAAAATGACAGCTACTAGAAGATTCTTTTTCTAATCCTCAGGGCGGGGGGTAGAAATCATTCAGCTCTCTGCTTTTTTTTTTTTCCAAAGTCAAAGTCAGGAGACCACTTCACTGTACCCTTCTTAGTGGCTACACATTTCATTCATGCAGGATCAGAATGCATCAGGCCCCCTGGGCCATCCCCACCATGCATCTAAGGAATAGAGTGTCACTGGTAATTAACACACACAAGAAATAAAAATTACAGATGATGGATCTGATTAGAAACAAATAAACCTGACAGGTCACCTCTGAAGCCTTGTGTGAAGTCCTTAAGACAAGTTATCGGGAAATGAACATTTTGGTTTTTAACCCAACAGACACAACAGTGTAAATTTCCCACAGGATATTTAGAATGACAAGTTCACTCTTAACTACAGTGTCCCTGTTTAACAGACCACATTCAATTGAAATAGCTGTAAAGGATGAATACTGCATGATGTCAAAGGTAAGAATGTGTTGCTTGGGGTGGAAAAGTTTGATGCATTTGATTGGCTACAAGTTGTCCGGGAAGCAACACTGCACAGGCTAGGGACAGGACGATCGTACTCTTTGCTTACACTTCCTGTCTTCCTCTCCCTTGGCCCTCGGAGAACTCCATGACTGCCCAGAGCTCTCCTCTACAGTGCCTCTTCTAGAATTAAACTCCTCCAAAAGCTGTCATGTCCTACCCTCCCCAAGGTCTAAGCAAAGGTAGCATCTGTCGCCACAGCTGATCTCAGTGAGCTGTTGGGAGGCTGGTATCTTATTTTAGCCCATGGAAGGGCTGATTAATAATATTATTAAGAAGAAAAAGAGAGATGAATTACTAATGGTAGAATTCCCATGTCAGGGAAGACCCTCTGAGGCCTCACACCATACCGTACATGCTTGACTCCTTCTTCTAACCACAGATCCCGACCTGCCTAGCTTCTTTGGCATTACTATAATAGTGTGATATTAATATTTTTCATTGAAATTAACGTGTTAATGGACCCACATTTCTCCGACTATTGTAATACCAAACTAAACGCATGAATTATATGCCATGAGGTCAATAATGTAAAATCCATATGCCCACAGCCTCCATCAGGAAGGGACTAAGTGATGAACCTTTTGTTTTAAAATAAAATGCATCTTATTACAGCTTTGATCTAGCAATTACCTTGAACATTAGACTACAGCCTAAAACCCTAAAAATGACACAGTATGGTACTTCACAGCGATTGCGAAGCCTCTGACACCTCATACATTAGCATCTTAGACTCACAAATGATAGAGTAGAAGACAACACAGTGAAAATTAATTGTGTATGCCCAACACTTATTCAACAGTGACTCTTTTGCAGAACACTTGAATATCTTTACTTGAGGAAAATTTGCCAAGTTGATTATAAATGTGATATCTTACCTCTTAATACATTTTACAATTTGCCCATAATGGTTCCAAGGGAACTTGTAAACCATAGTAAATCATAAAATTCATTTTGCTTTGCATCAATTCATTCATCCATGAGCCAACTAATCACCTCATTTCAAAATTCAATAAACCTAAATACCTGGATTTATGATGCTTTGTCAGAATTAACAGGGGAATATCAACAATGTGGAATTAGAAGTCGATTGCAACTTAAAGACAAGCACCTAGTTGAAAACAATTAAAAAGACTCGGCAGCAATAATTATATCCACGGTGTTAGCAAATAAAATAAATTAAAACTGATTTAATTTCTGCTCTGGGAGATGGTGGGGGGGGGGAGCACAGAAAAGCCTTAATTTAGTCAGTTAAAACACTGAAGTTGCTTGAAGCAAAACTTTAAAGTGACTGTCAGTTGGGCTTGTGGTATTAACAGTTCCTTAATTGCAAAGAAAATGCACACACAGGTATATTGGTTAGTCACATTGTTCAATGGTCATAATAGTTCTTAAGACTTATTTTCCTTATGAGAATTCTGATGATGAATACTTTATTAGAGGATATATTTGTATAAACCTACATCCTGAACCATTACAATATATAGGATAAGAAAACAAAAGCAACATCTTCTAGAAAGTTAAAGTGCAGTCCATGTACAGGGGTCCCTTTGCTAAAACTGCAGTTTTACACACACTTTCAACAGATGACATTCATCTTCTATATGAACCACTAGCTTCTGCTGTGTTAAGGAAATAAATCTAAAATACTGGTAGGAAATGTATGGTTTTGTATGTGTATATACACACACACACAGAACTCATATTTATTACTTTGAGTTGGGGAGTCAGAGAGGAAAAGTACAATTATCATTGATTTTCAGCTCAAAAATAAAATCTAGAGACATTGGTTAAGCAGCTGTTCATATTCACTGTTTCCCAGTGTATGTTTAAATTAAAATAATTTCTTTGTTAATAACAAAAATGAATGCCTTTGCATTTTATTTTTAATGTCTCCTTAATAAAATTTTCTTGCAAGACAAAAGTGATACAAAGAAGAAAAACAACTTGTATGAAGATGCATAGCACATTTAGTAAGGACAAAGCAAGAGATAGTCATATATTTTTCTTAAAAGACGTAAAAAGGTATCTGATTGTTAGTCACAAAAGGTCTATACGGTTCTGTTGCCCCTTTAATTAAATTCTTAAAAGTAATCAGATGCAAAATGACAAATGGCAAGAAAAGAACATACCACTGCTGAATAATTTTATCATTTATACCTATAACTGTCAATCCACGAAGGGCTATTTTTTATATGTCACCTAAATCATAAGAGCTGGTACCTTTTTGTGTGATTCATGTTCGCCCTGCTCTATGATTTACTGCTAAATTATTTCCCTTCTCTTTCAGGAAAATTTTTTTATCTCCTTTCTGTGATTAATCTCTCTGGTTTGAATGAGCAAAGCTTTTTAGATGAGTGAGTGTCACAATTTCGTAGAGTATAAATTTTTTCAGCATGATTTTTTATACATATGTTTTTTTTAATGTGCTCAGAAAAGACAATTATTTATTTAAAGGCTTATATTTCCATTAAAAAAAAAACAAAACTTGCCTATTTCAGCTATATGTTCCAGACTTTTCTCCCAGAAACAAATGGTCTTTGCTCTGACAAGACATGGTGACAGTGTTTGGGTTTCCTTGGTGGCTCAGCTGATAAAAGAATCCACCTGCAATGTGGGCGAACTGGGTTGGGAAGATCCCCTGGAGAAGGGAACAGCTACCCACTCCAGTATTTTGGCCTAGAGAATTCCATGAACTGTGTAGTTCACGGGGTCAGTGGTTATTGACACTGATACCACACACTCACAGAGCTTTTTCAGGAAGTAGGTGGGCCCTGGTTTGAGTGATTTAAGACCATAGAACATCTTCATATCTACTTCCCATGCATGTGTGTATGTGTATGTGTACACACAGGAATTTTTTGCTGGTTCTTAACTGCTAACAGGCCCACTCTCTCTATGAATAACTAATATATTTGTCCTTTTAACAGATTTTTAAAACTGCCTTAATGAGCTCCATCAACTTGACTCTGGCACCCCTAATGGATGCTGAGGAATCACATTCTATTTCAGATGGACACCTCCAATATGCACACAGCAATCTTTGTGAAGGCAATTGAAACTGCCCCCTCCCCACCCACCTTCCACATACACATTCTCTCTTTGTTTATGATAAGTTATACCTTCACATGTCTATACCTTCACATGTATATGTGAACCCTTCACATGTATATACCTAATCTTACATTTACTGAGTAGGCAGTCAACTTTCCTTCATGCTGTAGTGGAAATTATACCTCACCTGCTTCAAGAAAAGCACATTTTCACCAAATCATTTTTTCTGTTTGTTTAGTCCACGAAACCTTTACCCTAAAAGCTGGTAAAGATTACTGCATGACTTGATTACTCACCTTCTCTTCTTTTGCCCTCTCTCTACGGAAAGGCTGGAAGAGGGAGGACTTCAAGGAGCTCAATTCTTAAATACAGTAGAGGAAGATCATGCCTGAGTTTTGCCAAAATCTGGACTATCCACCACTGAGTAATCTGAATTTGACCAGTGTCTCCCCACAACTCCTGGGCCTACTTCATCATAAATGTTTTCAAGAGAATGCTGGCCATAGGGAACCCTGACGAGGGACTGAACATGGGCTCAATGGGTTTCTCTTTGGCCAATGTAGGAGACGCAGGAAACACAAATTTGATCCCTGGGTCAGGAAGATCCCTTAGAGAAGGAAATGGCAACCCACTGTGGTATTCTGTGGATGGAAGAGCCTGGCAGACTACAACTAAAGAGCAGCAAATGGACTCAATAAATATTAATTCTTTTTCCTTTCTCTTCTTGTGCCTTTAACCTGAAGACCTAGCCAGGGAAATAATTTTCCCATGTATGATTTCTCTAAGTTGGATAAAATTCTAGTTGGAACTCATACTTCTTCCATTTTTCAACCTACCCAACCATCAGTAAAAAATAATCAAATTTAATTAGGAAAAATCAAGGACTGTCAGAGATCAGATTTTTGAAAAAAGAGCCGTGTGTTCTAATTTTCAGATGACATTTGCTCTATCTAAAATAGCAGCATGTCGTCCTGAGAGTCTCTATAAAAAATTACTGGAAAGTGGAATTCTAAACATAGACGCTGGCCACCCAGGCAGAGAATAATACACCTGGGCAGCACAATGCCTGCATAGTTCATGTGTGCACTCATTCATTCATTCCCGCTTCAACCAGACCTCCTGCTCTAGGCACTGGGCTATTATACATGTGGATTTTTTTTTTTTTTTACATGTGGATTTAAAGATAAAGTTTGTGTGTGCCAAGTGGATGGGAAGAGAAGGCAGCAAAGTGAATGGGGAAGAGATAATTTGATATGTCTTCATTTTGAGGCAAAGTATTAAGCTAGAGACTATGGGTAACCCGGGTGAAGGCAGTCCCGTGAAAGGGAGAAATGAATTAGAAACGGAAATGATAATCTGGTATTTTTCAGCAACTCTGTTGTCTTCTATCGTCTTGCTCACTAGTTGAAGATACGCACTTTAACCCATTGTGTTTTCTTCTGTCTGTGCTACACTTGTTCACAGACATGTCCACCTGCTCTGTCACAAGCCCCCTTTTTAAGAAAAAATGTTTTACAACAGGAAACATTGAAGTCAGATGCTCAGTGGACCACAGTGGCATTTATGGGTCAAGACGCACATTCAAATGCAAGTTGATTTTCACAGTAGGGGACATGAGACACGATGACACCTACTGACAAAACCCTAAGGGCCAAATCTGAATAAGATCAAAAAAAAATTTTTAACAACAGCCTATAGCACATGGATTGTTTCTATCCAGAGAAAAACTTAGTTTTGTTACATCTGAAGACATAACTTGTGCCCTAAGTATTGATTTTTCATTCTCCCCCAGGTAATTATTATCTATGTAGGAAAAAACACACACACTTCCTTTGTGAAATAAGTACAACTGAGATGGAAATTTTAAGAAAGGTTTAGAGTTAGTGAAGAAACTTTGTGAGCAGGTTTATAGTTACGTTTGACTTTGGGTTAATGAGCATATTTACTCTGGTTATAATAGGATGGCAATTTTGTAAGATTCTCATGAAGGTGATTACAATAGCCCCTCCATGCTAGTGAATTTATTTGTCAAGAACTTAGAGGGTGCATTCACAGTTTCTGAAGAACAGAGTATGCATAGAGGACAATAGTACTGCTGGGTTTTCTGAGTGGGTGTTAAACTATGTAAATCACTTACCACAGCCCCGTTTACCACAGCACAGAATAAGCATCCAGTGGCTGTTTGCCAGTTTTATTAATTATTTATAGAATATGTTCAATGTTGCTGTCACAGATTGAAAGACTTTATTATTCACAATATTACAAAAGTGTTTATTTAAATGGAATATGCCGGGTCTGCACTTAGGTGGGTTTTGTGCTATGCTGTGTGTGTTCAGCTATATCTCACTCTCTGCAACCCCACAGGAGAGCAGGCTCTTCTGTCCATGGGGTTTTTTATGCAGAAATACTGGAGTGGGTTGCCATTTCCTACTCCAAGGAGTCTTTCCGACCAAGGGATCGAACCCTCATCTCCTGCACTGGCAGGCAGATTTTTTTTTTTTTTTTTTTTTTTACCACAGAGCGATCTGGGAAGCCCTAGGGGCATCTTGTTAGTCACTCAGTCAATGTCTGACTCTTTGTGACCCCAAGGACTGTAGCTCGCCAGGCTCCTCTGTCCATGGAATTCTCCAGGCCAGAATACTGGGAGTGGGTGGCCATTTCCTCCTCCAGGAGATCTTCCCCACCCAGGGATCAAATCCATGTCTCCTGCATTGCAGGCCTTTATCTCTGAGCCACCTGGGAAGCCCTAGGGGCATCTTGGAAGAGCTTAACTGGAAGAATTTTCTGTGAAAGAGCCTCAGTTGCTAACTCAGGAATTAGAGTAGAAGAAAGCCCCACCTCTGTCCTACAAGTAGGTGATGGCTTCAAGGAACTTTCTGACTGAAAATCACTGAGGGTGGGTTATACCAGCTCTGCTCTGAGCAAGACATGTACCCCAGAGTTTGCCCAGAGTCGATATAGTCTCCATGAACAAGTGGCCAAACATAGCACTAATGTCCAGAGACCAGTGACTTTCTCATGGCATGGACAAACAGATGAAAATGAGCCTTCGGAGGCAATCTGCAATTGTTTATTGAAAAATATTTGGGGGGATAATAGACAAGCCAGCTTTTGGTAAGAATATGCAGCTGTGAAGTGGAGAACAAAGGAAAACAACTACTTCTAGTTTCTAAAAAAGTTTGTGCTATGTTCACGACAAAGCTAATTTTGATGAAATGGAAATCACTATATACCCCATGGATTAGTCATTAGAGTGTGGGATTAAATAGTTTCATTACAATGCAAAAAAAAAAAGGGACAAAACCACTAAATAATAGTCATTTTCAGTAACAGCTGGCCTAATGTCTTTCCACTAACATGTAATGGTCAGCCTTATTTAAATTGGTATTCTTCTTCCATTATATGACTATTAAATGGTTTAATAAAATTTTATTTTGCAGGTCTATAAAATCACTAATTTGGTGTGGCAGGGCATATTTCTAAAACTCATTTCACATTGAAACTCTATGCTTCTCTCTTTTAATAAGACGATTCAGAGTGGCAGCATATAAGTGGGTAGATAGTAAAGCAGAGATTCACTTTTTAATAGAAAACAATTATTCATTCAATAATGAACAGTGTAAAAAGAAAAACAAAGTTTAAGAGAGAGGAAGGAAAAAGAAGTTTCTAACTGTTCAAAATGCAAAAGCATTTTCAGAAAAGTATATAGTAGTCTATACTTGACCAAAGAAAATAGAAACCAACATCTGAAGTCTATCTTTTCTTAAAAATTTAAAACAATGATAGCCATTTTTCAAATAAAAAGAAGTCTTCTAAAATGATTCCTATAAAAATGAGACATGAATTAAATGAACACAATTATTTAAATGTAGATGCATTGATTTTGCAAAATCATCTTTTTTTTTTTTTTCTCTCTACATGTATACATCAGATCCCCTGTGAAATTTTACATTAAAAAAAAATTTATTGGCCTGTGTTGGGTTCCTTCTGGTGTCACATGGATCCTCTAGTTATGGCATTCTGGCTTAGTTGCTCTGCAGCAGGTAGGTTCTTGGTTCCCTGATCAGGGATAGAACCCATGTCCCCTGCATTGCAAGGCATATTCTTAACTACTGGACCACCAGAGAAGTCCCCAAATTGTACATTTTTAAGACAAGGAGCCATGTCTTATCTGTGAATTTCCACAGATCTAGTAGAGAGCTTTTTATATAGCTGTGATCAGTACATGTTTACTGAAGAAGAAGGCCATGGGAGAATTTTGATTTTTATGTGAAAAACAGACAGCCTGAAATTAAAAATTTCTTTCCGAGTAAAAGCAATTTTAGTTTTTCTCACTGAGGGAACAGAAGAAGATACCTGATTCAAAAACAGGTAAGTCATACTGCTTAAACACAAACTAAAAAGATTTCTAAAAGTATCTTTCTGAAATGAGGAATTATCTCAAGAAAAAGTTTTGGCTAAGAAGTTGAGAAGCATCCTACAAGATTTAATGGAAAAATCTTGTTCCCTGTTATTTATGCTGTCAGGAGGGTGGGAAACACGAGTCTGTCTCTGAATCATTTACTATCTGCAGCTGCTGACTCTAATCTGGAGCTGGTACAGTAGCTGTTTATTGTGTTTCGCCTACAGAGATGAGTAAAACTAGTTTGCCGCAACTCAGCAAAGGGCATGGTGACTCAGAGAAATATGCATAGTGATTCAACGGGGTTGATTTTCATTTGTCAGCCTGCATTTTGTTACTCATACAAAAACACCTTCTATCGCTAAAATGCCAGAATATAGACAAGTAATGCTAACACCCTGAGAATGGTATTTTCAAAGTTACAGTGAAATTTGTTTCCTAGTAACAGCCACGTGTGGATGAGAAAATGTGTGCTGGACTCTGATGAGTGACATCGACCATCTCTGAAAAGCATCTACACATCTTAGGAAACAACTCGACTTCTTAATTGCACGCTGCCTTCCTGGCAAGAGAGGTCATGGGATCACATTTACAATGTCAGAAACTCATTCCTGAGCTGGGTGGGGGCAGGGTGGGAGTTCATCCTTTGACATTATTCAGAACTGTTCTCAGTCTTTAAATATTATTTCGTCTGGATTAGTTTTGTATTTGGGGAGATAAACTTCTCACATGAGGTTCAACATGACTGTGAATGTGAAAATGCCTCACCTCCCGGTGGAAGCTGTCTCTTCTAAAATATGTCTGAGAAAAAAAAAAAATTAAATGATGATTTGCCTGGAATAATTGGAAATGGATTTGTTCAAACATTAAAAAATGCAATGATGTTACTGAAATAATACCAATAGTTGTTTCTAATTGATAGTAATACTGACTTAACATTCAATGGCATCTAACTAATTAGGAGAGTATATTGTGTCTTGTGGACATGATTTCTAGTAGTAAATATCTGAAATCCTTAGTGTCACTTAAGATTTTGCCTCTAGAAATGTAAAATTAATTAGATATAGTTGTGTAATGTTGGAAAGCCTTTTCTGGTGGCTCAGTGGTAAAGAATTCGCCTGCTAAGGCAGGAGATGTGGGAGATCTGTGTTCAATCCCTGGGTCAGGAAAATCCCCTGGAGAAGGGAATGGCAACCCACTCCAGTATTCCTGCCTGGAAAATTCCATGGACAGAGGAGACTGGTGGCCTACAGTCCATGGGGTCACAAGGAGTCAGATGTGACCTAGTGATGGAACAACAACCATGGCGGACCTAGTTGACCAAGCTATCCTATTTAATTTGGTTCACCAGAAGAGGAACAATGAATTTTATCAAACATAGAAAACTGGAAGAAATACTTTTCATCACAATCCATACACTTAATTGTCTCCTGGGATCTTTATGATGACTACAAGTAGAAAAATAAGCATTCATGCATATCCTTAATTTCCAAAAAAGGAATGGGTATTGCACACACCACTTTTTCTCAGTCTTAACCTTAAGACATCTCTGAAATCATACCTTAAGAGAATATCATCTGCACATCACAGTGGGATTACAACACCGTCCAACTCTTACGCTCACTCTGTATGTTAATGCTTTCAGGGATTGCCTAAGAAATCTGATGTGTGTTGCTGACACTGTCACGTTCATTTCCTTTAAAAACACATTCCTTACATTGTCACAGAAATATATTCATGTAAATGAATCAGATGTGAAAACAGATTAAAAGTCACAGGACTCTTTATACATATAGAAGGATGACGGGTGGGAGAGAAGGTAGACAGCAAGAAGAGGTTTCTCTAACTCACTTTAAGAATAATGGGCTTTTACACTGAACTCCTCCTTCTATACAACGTTTGGGAAAGAGCTTGGGCTCTGGCTCCCGGCCTGTCTTCAACTCCTACCAGCCCCTCCTCCCCGCTGACGCGCACCCTTGCATAGGAATTGGGGTGAGGGCTGAGATGAATGGAATATAGGACAGACATAAACAAAAACCTAGAAGTATAAATCTATGCAGATTATTCCAGGAACACCAAGCAAAGCAGTCTAGACTTTGAAGTCAGAAAGTGCCTGGAGTTCTCTCAGCTTCCTTCTCCTTGCTATAATAATAACTAACATTTGCTAAACGTTTCACTGTGCCAGGTATATACATGCTCATTTTATAATGGGTTTAACCCCTTTGGTTTTCACAAAAACCTCTTGAAGATGGCATTCGTGTCAACTGCAGCTTCAACTTAAACAGGAGGGAAGAACCAGTCCGGGTGTGTGCACTAAGACTACAAAGATGGCGGAGCGCTCACCTCAGTCAGGAGCCCCACGTCACACTAGCAGGCACAGCCAGCATGGAGTCTATCTCCTCACACACTCTGTCTCCATGATGCTGCCACGGCTTGGGGTCCTAGCTGCATCACCTTCCCTGACCACTGCCTCAGACGCCTCTCTGAATACTTCGACTCACCTCAGCTCATCTTTGGTTCAGCGGTTTCAGCTGTTGCCTGTTTTCTAGGGCAAAGGCTTTCCATGAGAGGCTTGAAGATTGGCCGTATGAGCATCACCCGGGCACTGGTATAAACATAAATTCTTGGGCCAAACCCCAGATCTACACAAGAATAAGAAAATTCGGGCGTGGACGCAGCAGTCTGCATTTTAGAAAGCCTTCCAGGTGATTCTGATGGAGGCTGAGGTTTGAGGGCCATGGAGTCACTGGCTTAGAGTGAAATGGAAGAGGTTAAGCAAGACAGCTGAGACTCATTATAACCAAGGAGTCCTTTGGAATGGAGGTTAGATGTGCTTGATTTGGAACTCTGCTCCACGAACGGCTCTGATCCTGACAAGTCACACCTGACTTTCAGTTTTCTTACCTGTAAAATGGGAATGAGTTATTTCATAGGTTTTATGGGAAGGTTAATAAGGCACATTCCTGTGCCAGCCATATATATATGTACATACAATCAGTGCTTAATATATATTAGGGATTATTATGGTTATTAATTCGCTAACCTTATTTCCTGTCACATCCAACTTTAAATTTATGCTAAATAAGTCCAAATTCACTATATTGCCTCTAATAAACTACATACTGTCCTTTCTATCTCTGAGCTGCTACTTTTTTATCTGGAATGTTCACCCTTCTTTCACCAACTTTGCCTCTGCCACCAGAAAAGTTTCTATTTGTCATTCCACATCAGGCCAAGAAATAAGCTCTTCTATGGAAACTTCCAGACCCTCTCTTTTTCTATATAGATTTAAGCATTACTTGCTTCTTTGTGCTACTCTCCAATTCTTTTATTGTTATGCTCCTAATATTATAATTTATTTGTTCCATATCTACATCCTACCATAGACAGAGAGCTCTTTCTGGACTGTGTATCTTTTTCTCACCCATGTCTGTCCCATCTCACCCTACCTAGTAGATATTTGGTAAATTTTTTAAAAGTTGATTGCATTTGCCAAGACCTTGATAATGGTTGGGCTTCCCTGGTGGCTCAGCTGGTAAAGAATTTGACTGCCATGTGGGATATTTTACCGATGGACGGGAACCTGTTTGCAGGTTTTTTCTGAACTGAACTCTCCACACACATCATGTCCTATGCCAGCTCTAGCTTCCAGGGAGTCCCACTTAAGACAACCTTGTTTTCCTGCCTGAGAAGCTGACACTCAGAAGAGTCCCACCAGGGACTGCATGAGAAGTGGAGAGGATTCCTGGACACAGGAGGGAAAGGATCTTAGCCCGGATTGGACAGGCTCAGAGCAGCCCCATCTGACCCTTTCAACCACATTTGATCCAACTGCAAAAAGAGATGAAAGAAAGTGAGAGCCGCTCAGTCATGTCTGATGCTTTGCAACCCCATGGACTGTAGCCCACCAGGCTCCTCTGTCCATGGGATTCTCCAGGCAAGAATACTGGTGTGGCCATTTTCTTCTCCAGGGTATTTTCCCGACCCAGGGATGGAACCCACATCTCCTGCATTGCAGGCAGACTCTTCACCAACTGAGCCACTAGGGAAGTCCTGTACAAAAAGGGAATAAATATCGACTAGTCTACCTAAAGAGTAGCTTGAGGTCAGGTCAAGTAAAATAACAGTGGCAAAGACATAACAATATATAAAGCCTTAAAAATATAGGAGAACTATTCTGTTCTCTAAGAGGCAATCTTGTTTTGTTAAATTTATTTTTAATTGGGGTATAATTGCTTTACAATGTTGTATTAGTTTCTGCTGTATGACATGAATCAGATATACATATACAAACATACCCTCCCTCCTAAACTCCTTCCCCTAACCACCACCTCCATCCTACCCCTGTAGGTCATCACAGAGCACTGAGGTAAGCTCCCTGTTCTATACAGATGCCTCCCACTAGCTATCTGCTTTACATGTGGTAGTGTATACACATGGGTGCTACTCTCTCAATTTACCCCAACCTCTCTTTCCCCTGCTGTGTCCACAAATCCATTCAATGATCAGTTGTTTCAGCTGTGTCTGACTCTTTGCGACCCCATGGACTGTAACCTGCTAGGCTCCTCCGTCCAGGGATTCTCCAGGCAAGAATACTGGAGTGGGTGGCTGTGCCCTCCTCCAGGGGATCTTCCTGACCCAGCGATGGAACCCACATCTCTTCCGTCTCCTGAATTGGCAGGTGGGTTCTTTACCACTAGCACCACCTGGGATGCCCCACAAGTCCACGCTCTGTGTCTAATAAGAAACCTTTTTAGCCAAGCTTTCCTTCCAAGCTCTATTCTGAGAATCTCTGAGAGTCACCCTTGAGATCCCAGGACCCTCCCCTGCCCTCCCATCTGGGAGTTGCCAGGAGCAGAGCACTGCTGGCCCCTCACCACCTCGGCCCCAGTTCAGCGAGTCCTTGCTATTGACCCAGCTTAGCTCAGGGTTCATCACATTTCTCAGCCTCTGTGCTCATTCTGCCTCTTCCACACACTCCAAGCGAAGTGCTATACAGGTTTTTTTCTTATTAATTTCATTCTATTTATTTCTCACCACTCTTTCAATCTACCAAGGTCATTTAAATGTCAAATTGTATTACACATGGCTCAAGTCAACCTTAGGTAGGAGTGTATTCACATATGTTTATTTTATTTTATTTTTTCTCCTCTCACCTTGGCCATGTTGTGTTGGGTCAGACCCCAAAGCAAGTCCAATCGCTTGATTTTAAATAACAGAGGTCATGTCCAAGTTCACGTGCAACGTCAGTGTCTGCATGTAAAGAGGTCATGGGATCAACTGTTTTAACAATCAACCAGTCAATCTGATGAAACAACTGCTTTTTCTCATTTTTCACTGAATTGACTGGTAAACCGCCCACAGATGCAAACTTAAAGGGAAAAACAAAGGGAAAATGTCTTAGAAAAAAACCCTGCTGTCACTGAACAGAAAAGCTCCACAAAAAGGGAAATTCAAAGTAAAGGCTCTAGCTGGTTTAATGAGGTTTCTAGCTCAATGATATAAACAGCCTCTGTGACTGTGACCGGATACACACAAGGACTTTTTGTTGGACTATTTATTGAATTCTCTTTTTGTTAATTGTCACTTTGGGTTTGAATTATATTATGTTCCATGTTAGGACTTTCAGTACTTGTCATATTTACATGGTTCATCATTCACATTTACTCACTTTCAAGACCCTGCAATATTATTACAATATATTGTTCTTAAATTCAGCTAAAATGATGGTTGATCCTTTATGAACAATATGTGTAAACAGCATCAAGATCTTACTTCAGATAAGATTATCTGAGAGAATACAGTGCATTAGATTTCCTTTTGAGTCATATTTCACTTATGCAAGTAATTTTGGAAACATGGGTTAATATAGGATAGTGTCTCATCACGATTGCCATATTTTAAATGAATTCTTTAAGACATTTACAAATATTTAGAAAATTTACCTGCTTTCCATTGTGGTTTATCTCTACTGGAAAAATGGCTATGTCTGCCTAAAACAAACCTGTGCATTTGTGTTTCTTTCTCACTGAAATGGAAAGTATTTACTTGATGTATAGTTATGAGTAGTAATTCCTTGAATCATTATCATTCTAAAGTTGAAGTAATATTTTTGGGAAAGTGAAGAAAAATTCTAGACTAGAGAGAGTAAGCATTGGCTAACTGTAGTGTAAAGTTACTTATACAGAAAGGATATTGTGTCTAGGCAATAAAGAAAAATACCTTCTAGTTGTGGGTAGTGAAAACAGTACTCATACAATAATGGCCAACTGGAACCCTAAGGCTTTTCAGAATTGAGCAATTTTAGTGATAAATGCCTTTAGGAGAAGGGGGAAAAGTTTCTGCTGGTCCTTGCACCTGACTTTTACCACTGAAGTGGTTTCTTTCAGACAGAAGAAAATATCAAGGTCCGGTTAAATGTTAGCAATTTCCTTTCTTTTTAAAACTGAAATGCAATAATCTGTTCATTTATTTCCAATTGGGCCACTTCTCAATCTTGGCAAATTATGAAATTTGACTTGCAAAGTATTTGTCACATGTATTTATCTCACTTCTCAACTCTGTTCTGTCTGGCTTGCAAATATTGCATATGGACTATTTCCATTCCCAGGAATATGCTTACTTGGGCATAGTCTATGTTAGTTCTCCTATAAGCAAAAATAATGTATTAATATACTTATAATAAGATCCATTTTAGTAGGGAATGGCTACCCACTCCAGTATTCTTACCTGGAGAGTTCCATGGACAGAGAAGCCTGGCAGGCTACAGTCTATGGGGTCACAAAGAGTTGAACACGACTAAGTGACTAATGCACACGTGTGCACACACACAGACACACACACAATAACATTCAGGATACCTCCTCCATACAATGTCACATGATAAACAAATAAAAAATAACCAAAAAATAATAGCCAGAGTATCTTCTAGTTCCCATTTTAGCTTTTAAGATGCCGCAGTTTCCTTAGTCTCTTTACACTTGATTCAGTATTTCTTTGCATGGACAACTGACATAACTGTTTGAATAATTAATGTAGAAATCCCCTTTTGGAAAATATAAAGTCAATGAAAAATTTTGAATGTTGGGATTAAGGATGCATCTGTGGAACTTAAAAATTTAGACTGGCTTGAGTAATAGCAGTAAGTTATATCTCTCTAGCATTTTACAGTTTACAGAGCACCTTGGTTCCTCATGACAATACAGCACTTTGTAGTAAGAAAAAACTAGAATAAATGATATTTTTCAAATCAAGAGTGACTCTATTTTTATGACTCTGCGACTGATTATTTGAATTCTAAAGTAGAACAGATTGAAGCTCTCAAAGGTAAACACAAGACAGAGAAACAATGCGACAGGCTAAAAACACACATGCAAACAATATACAACAATTGTAAAGGTTTTCCTGCCGCTACTGCTGCTGCTGCTAAGTCACTTCAGTCGTGTCCGACTCTGTGCGACCCCATAGAGGGCAGCCCACCAGGGTCCCCCGTCCCTGGGATTCTCCAGGCAAGAACACTGGAGTGGGTTGCCATTGCCTTCTCTGGTATAGGTTTTAGGTGGCACTAATACTCGATTCTACAGTATTATTATCGTCATTTCAAAAGCTTTGTCATTGTTCTTTATAAAAAATATTCTCATCATAATAACCTTATGAATCGTCAACGGTCAAATTCACAAACCTGAATAATAATTAATCACTTATGTGCCATATGAATTACTTTTAATGCTCTTTCAAAAATAAAAAGTCACCACAAGCTTTTGAATACTTGAGGACCACATCATGTGTTTTATTTTGGAAAATGCTGTCGTGAGCAAACCATCAAATATCACAGGTCTCTAGTAGCTAAGGGCTGTGACCAACTTAGGTCTACCAGGTTGGTTTGGCAACCGCATCCTTAATCAAGCTTCCTCTTTCTATTCACTACAGTCTGACTGCTTTTTCCTAACATATTTACAGAAGCCAATTAAATTTCACTTTAAAAGCTGTTTGTGACACATTTATAGTGAATAAAAGTATCATTTTTAGAAATGAGTTAAATATTTGATATTTCTTTGGGACGATTTTTATAAAAACATAGCAGAAAATACCATAGAGATTATTGTATTGAAAATATGTATTATTTATAGCCTACATACTTTAGAGAGAGTGTCAATGCATGTGTATGGCCAAGTAGTTAGTTTGCAGATCTTAGAGTTCAGATATAATTCTGGAGGATATTAGCTCAGAAATAAGATTTTAGGAGGACACAGGTTTAATTTCACAGATATAAAACATGTTTAAATCTATGATAGAGTGTGGCAGTAAGCTGTAGGTTGGGGTAGTAGAGACTTCCTCCTGGAACTTTTTATTAAGATAGGTGTTTACCACAATGAGATACAATTTTGGAAAGGAAAAGAAATTGATTAGACACAATCATGATATACGTGAGCAATTTGCCAGGTAAAACTCTGTTTTCTGAGTCAAGCCAGCTGGGAGATTCAGACAATGATTTGTGTATCAAGTCTCTTCCCGCCTGAACTCTACTTTGAACCAATTCCATAAATAATGCAGACGTGAATGTTTAAATTATATAGACAACCTCCCACTTTATTTTCAACATAGAGACTTAGTCTTATGTATTATTTATATTACTATAACATATACACTGTTTGGTATAATTCAGTCCTAATAATATACTTGATCAAACATTTTAATTTGTCACACTCAATGAAGTTATACCAGTATTAAAGTGAATTAAATAAGTTTACCTATTTCTTCAGGAGGAAGGTGAGTTGTTTTCAGAAGATTTAGCCTAGATAAAAATAGCTTGGAAAACTATCAGTTTAATTGAATCTCCCTCCAGCACAGTGAATTAAATCATGAAAATATTTCAAATGCTGTAAAATATACATTGTGCTCTTTGTATTCATCTTATCTTGAAAACTTGCTTGTTTTAAGGAACTTTCAGTAAGTTCAGTTTGTCGCTCAGTCATGTCCAACTCTTTGCCACCCCATGAATCACAGGACGCCAGGCCTCCCTGTGCATCACCAACTCCTTGAGTTTACTCAAACTGATGCCCATTGAGTCGGTGATGCCATCCAGCCATCTCATCCTCTGTCGTCCCCTTCTCCTCCTGCCCCCAATCCCTTCCAGCATCAGGGCCTTTTCCAATGAGTCAACTCTTCGCATTAGGTGGCCAAAGTATTGGAGTTTTAGCTTCAGCATCAGTCCTTCCAATGAACACCCAGGACTGATCTCCTTTAGGATGGACTGGTTCGATCTCCTTGCAGTCCAAGGGACTCTCAAGAGTCTTCTCCAACACCACAGTTCAAAAGCATTGATTCTTCAGTGCTCAGCTTTCTTTATAGTCCAACTCTCACATCCATACATGATCACTGGAAAAACCATAGCCTTGACTAGATGGACCTTTGTTGGCAAAGCAATGTCTCTGCTTTTTAATATGCTGTCTAGGTTGGTCATAACTTTCTTTCCAAGGAGTAAGTGTCTTAATTTCATGGCTGCAATCACCCTCTGCAGTGATTTTGGAGCCCCATAAAATAAAGTCTGTCACTCTTTCCACTCTTTCCCCATCTATTTGCCATGAAGTGATGGGACGATGCCATGATCTTAGTTTTCTGAATGTTGAGCTTTAAGCCAACTTTTTCGCTCTCCTCTTTCACTTTCATCAAGAGGCTCTTTAGTGCTTCTTCACTTTCTGCCATAAGGGTGGTGTCATCTGCACATCTGAGGTTATTGATATTTCTCCCAGCAATCTTGATTTCAGCTTGTGCTTCTTCCAGCCCAGTGTTTCTCATGACGTACTCTGCATATAAGTTAAATAAGCAGGGTAACAATATACAGCCTTGACATACTCCTTTTCCTATTTGGAACCAGTCTGTTGTTCCATGTCCAGTTCTAACTGTTGCTTCCTGACCTGCATATAGGTTTCTCAAGAGGCAGGTCAGGTGGTCTGGTATGCCCATCTCTTTCAGAATTTTCCAAGCAGGTCAGGTGGTCTGGTACGCCCATCTCTTTCAGAATTTTCCACAATTTATTGTGATCCACACAGTCAAAGATCAGTCCTTGGCATAGTCAATAAAGCAGAAATAGATGTTTCTCTGGAACTCTCTTGCTTTTTCAATGATCCAGCAGATATTGGCAATTTGATCTCTGGTTCCTCTGCCTTTTCTAAAACCAGCTTGAACATCTGGAAGTTCATGATTCACGTATTGCTGAAGCCTGGCTTGGAGAATTTTGAGCATTACTCTGATGCTGGGAGGTATTGGGGGCAGGAGGAAAAGGGGACACCAGAGGATGAGATGGCTGGATGGCATCACCGACTCGATGGACATGAGTTTGAGTAAACTCTGGGAGCTGGTGATGGACAGGGAGGCCTTGCGTGCTGTAGTCCATGGTGTCACAAAGAGTCAGACACCACTGAGCAACTGAACTGAACTGAAGGAACTTTATGTAAGAGTAAACATAAATTTTGTTTCAAACTGGTTGTGTTAAGAGAAAGATTTATAATTTACTACTGAGAAGTATTCAGATACAAAGGAGACTATTTGCATTATCATTTGGTTGCTTTTATTTACAGCTGTTATTGGTAGACAATATTATTCCAAAATTGGGCTTTTTCTTTTTTGTTTTATTTAAACTCTTTCTGGGAAGATTTCCATTTAAACAACATAACAGAGAGGATACAGACATAGGTATTAGAAAGAAAAATTAAACAGATAGATTCTTTAGTGTGTGTATAATAGTTTAACAAAGAATTTTGGTGAGTAAAATTTAACACATTATAAAATAATTATTAAATGATACCTCACTCTTCTTTAAAACTTGAATCATGTGTTTTATTTTAGGACCAAGTCATTTTGCAAAATAAGTTCTATGTGTGTTTCTATTTACTCTCAGTAACTATGTGCCTGTCCTTGAGTTTGGCCCTAGAGTTTCAGTAGACAGCAAAGCAGACATGGTCTCTCCCTCTTGGAGCCATGGATCACAGTGGGCCAGACACAAAGAGGCCTCCTTTAGGGTCTTGATGTGCAGCAAATTCTTTTTTGACTTGAGGAATACTCTTCTCTCTGCCACAAAGGCTTTTTCCCTTGAAAATGCATCTCCCTCCTTTGTCACTTGCATTTCCATCTCAGCACTAAAGCTACTTTCTCTGAAAAGTCTTGCCTGATTGCTTAAAGCAGACCTTCCCACAAATCCCTGCTTCCCTTTCACTGAACTCTATTTTCTTCAAAACAATTATTGCAACTCAATTTTTTCTTACATGTTTGTAGCATACTTGTCTATTTTCTTTTTCCTATTAGATTATAGGGGCTTCCCTGGTGGTTCAGACAGTAAAGAATCTGCCTGCAATGTAGGAGACCCAGGTTCAATCCCTGGGTCAGGAAGATCTCCTGGAGAAGGGAATGGTTACCCACTCTAGTACTCTTGCCTAAAAATTCCACAGTCAGTGGACCCTGACATTAGACGATAAGGGCATAGAACTGTAAGGGCATAGACTTTGTCTCTTTGGCCCACCCATGTTCACTTTCACCTTCAGTTCTGTTCAGTCTCTCAATTCAGTTGAGTTCAGTTGCTCAGTAGTGTCTGACTCTTTTGACCCCACAGACTGCAGCATGCCAGGTCTCCCTGTCCATCACCAACTCTCGGAGTTTACTCAAACTCATGTCCATTGAGTTGGTGATGCCATCCAACCATCTCATCCACTGTTGTCCCCTTTTCCTCCTGCCCCCAACCCCTCCCAGCATCAGGGTCTTTTCCAATGAGTCAGTTCTTCACATCAGGTGGCCAAAGTATTGGTGTTTTAGCTTCAGCATCAGTCCTTCCAATGAATATTCAGGACTGACTTCCTTTAGGATGAACTGGTTGGATATCCTTGCAGTCCAAGGGACTCTCAAGAGTCTTCTCCAACACCACAGTTCAGAAGCATCAATTCTTCAGCACTCAGATTTCTTCACAGTCCAACTCTCACATCCATACATGACCACTGGAAAAACCATAGCTTTGACTAGATGGACCTTTGTTGGCAAGGTAATGTCTCTGTTTTTTAATATGTTGTCTAGGTTGGTCATAACTTTTCTTCCAAGGAACAAGTGTCTTTTAATGTCATGGCTGCAGTCAACATCTGCAGTGATTTTGGAGCCCCCAAAAATAAAGTCTGTCACTCTTTCCACTCTTTCCCCATCTATTTGCCATGAAGTGATGGGACTGGATGCCATGATCTTAGTTTTCTGAATGTTGAGTTTTAAGCCAACTTTTTGACTCTCCTCTTTCACTTTCGTCAAGAGGCTCTTTAGTTCTTCTTCACTTTCTGCCACAAGGGTGGTGTCATCTGCATCTGAGTAGATGCTCAATAAACATCTATCAAGTGCACAAAGTAATGCCTAAAAGAATATACCTATATGACTGAGATAAATTCTCTCAAAGAGATATAATTCTTTAAGACCGTAGGGAAGGGGAAACTGACCTAGGAGATGAGATAGCATGGTGTAAGGAAAGGGGATTGGGAGAAGGAGGGATACAGAAGAAAGAGTACTTGAAATTTCTCATGTGAGAAGAAGAACAGCTTATTCGAGGAACTGAAGTAAGAGTAATGAATCTGGAAATCAGAAAAGGGGAAAGTTAGGAATGTGAAATGAGGTTCCAGGGTTAGGCAGGGGAGCCAGATCAGGAAAGGCCTCATTGATCATTTAAGGTTCTTCTTTATTCCAAGAAAAATGAGGAGGTCTTCAGTGATTTTAAACAGGGGAGAAACATAGCCCTATTTAAACATTTAAAGAAGCATTCTAACTATAGATTGAAAGTTGATAATTGAGGAAAGCATAAGTAGAAGAACACAGAACAACCT
The DNA here is from genome assembly GCF_910594005.1 of Cervus elaphus. NCBI lineage: Eukaryota > Metazoa > Chordata > Mammalia > Artiodactyla > Cervidae > Cervus > Cervus elaphus. Next base: position 20,698,130 of record NC_057846.1, on the reverse strand, counting down.
GAATGTTATGTTGCCATTTAGGCAAGGGAAAGGGGTACCTTTGACTATGGCAGAGACACCGGAGCATGGTGACCAGAAGATTTAACATTTAATCGTAAGAGGACTTGTTCACAGACTGAGTCATGTGAAGTGAGGGAGGAAACCTTTGAAAGAAATGTCTCTCTTTTGCACCCCTGGGTGATGACAGTGCTATTCTCTGGAAGTTCATTCTGGAGGAGGATTAGATTTGAGAAGACCAGTTCCTGAGAGTCTGGTTGAAATATGGTAAGTTTTAGGTGGGTATGAAGATACCCAAATAGAAACAGCAGTAGATTGTTGCACATACAAGTCAGAAAGCTGGAGTCAGAATTGGAGAGGGAGTCTGTGCATCATGGACATGAGGTGGTAAGAGAAGCCAAGGACACAGTCACTGAATTGGAGAAGTCCAAACTGTATTTCCGTATCGACTCTATCTTTGTTTTACATTTTTGTTGTTATGCCACATAGCTTGGAGAATCTTAGTTCCCCAACCAGGGATCCAACCTGTGCCCTGTGCAGTGGGAGTGCAGAGTCCTAACCAGGGAACACCCTCTTTCTTTGTTTTGCATGCCAAAAATATGTATATTTTCAGATAAAAGTATTTACTCTTTATGCTGCAACTGTAAAACAGTGACAACAATTTTCATGTGAAAACCAAGCTTACTACTCTATGGCCACAGATAAGAGAAATATTAACCATCAGGTATATATCCAACACGTGTGGTGTGCATCATAGTCCATCCTTAACACACATCTGTTAAAAAGACAATAAAATGTATTGTCACACTTAAAACTCTATACATACTTGAATTTCATCTTGCTTTATAGCTAATCAATGTTTACTTTCCAATCTGTGACAGATAGGGCTAATCATATTGTAAATCATGGGAGTGAGACAAATTTTAAGTATATTGCTAGGTTCTGAAACAATAGAAAAGGCCATATAAAACATTCATATTTATTACTACCTAGAAGCCACAATCCTTCCAATATAACTCATTTTCCAAACTGCAAAGAAATGGTTCACATTATAAAATATGAATAGTTACTTTTAAAAAAGCTCCATCTTCTGCATAACGCACAAGACTCACATCGTATGTTTTCAAAAGGACATTCTAGCTGCTCTTTGATTTGATAATATTTCTGGGAAATTACTTTGATTTAAATTAACCTAGATTCAGGTGGCGAGTGTATCAGGACAGACAGACCCGGTCTTGCTTTTTTAGCTGGTAGTTCACGTGAGAGTCTTCAAGGGCCATAAGTCATCATCATCAAATACATTTTACTTGAATACCTTTTGTGTCTGCCACACTGAACTAGGTGTTGGAGTGATTTATGGCTCAGTGTTAAAGATACAGAATCTGTTCTTAATTCAGTTTTTGAGTGAAAAAATATGTGATGGTAATTTGGGGGAAATTTGATGACTATGTAACACATGTAAAGAGCCCCTATTGTAAATTTCAATATGATTTCTGGTAGTCATATATTAACAAAAGCAAGAAATTTGGAAAACACAGAGAACTCTTCTAAACGTGGTCCAAAACACAAATAGAGTATGTGATATTGACCTGCTGATCATAGTGCTATTAACTCAGAGTCACTCTGGTCTAAGACATTCATCAGTGGGCTCAACTGTCCCCTTTTCCAAATCAGCATTTCCAAGATTATGTTCTGAGGAACACTTAAGACTCATGCGGAGAAAAAACAAGCTACATATTCAAGTAATTTTATAAAATGCTGCCTGCTGAACTAGGTTTTTTTGGGAATTTCATCATGCCTTGTGGTTCAAGAAGGCTTCTGAGAAATCCTACATGAAAGAAACTTGTTTGACTTTGTCCAACTCAGCATTTTCCAAACTTAATTAAACAGAGAACAGTTTTTTTTCTTCATAGACCATTTACTAATATTCCAATAAACTCTAGTTTTGAAAACCTGTGCTAGTTACTATGACAGAGTGATAATTACAGTTGTGAAATCTCAGTTTTGTGCTGGGTAGAAATTGTGCAGTTACCCCGGTTGAGGTTGTTGGTTTACAAGGATGTAAGCATAGCCATATGTAAGTTGTGGCACCTGTGTTTGTGCATGTACACACACACACACACACACACACACACAGAAACACAAACACTTCTGTTTTTCCAAATTTGCAATCATCTCTTTGGTCAAACTTTCCTGTGGAAAGGAGTGTCACTCGAGAGAGCTTGAATTAAGAATGAACTTAAGTTACAACAACTATACATGTTGAGAAACAAAAATATGAAGTAACAGAAGCAACAATACATTTATTTTATTATTATTATTCTTTTGCTAAGTCACTTCCATTGTGTCCAACTCTTTGTGACCCTAAGGACTGTAGCCCATCCGGCTCCTCTGTCCATGGGATTTCCCAGATAAGAATACCAGAGTGGGTTGCCACATGCTCCTCCAGGGGAGACTCTTCCCGACCCTGGGAATGAACCCATGTCTCCTAGGTCTCCTGCATTGGAAGTTGGGTTCTTTACCACTAGCGTCACCTGGGAAGCCCTGTTGTTATTCTTGGTCCTTCCATTTAAAGGAATAGAGGTAGTAAAGCACTTCTTTGAAACACTCTGTTCTGAAAGTCCTTATTTTAAAATGAGAGCTTCGCTAGGTCTTTGTGGTCACTGGCATCATTGCCAACTGCTCTGTTCTCCTACCTCTGAGTCCTAGGACATGTACACAGCAGACACTCAGTACGTGATTACTACATTGATGAAACTATCAAATTTCCATCATGATTCTCATCAACAACCATCAATATGTATTGAACTGCTTGTTTTTACATGGCATTTTGCTCCATACATAATAGACTTTATTTTCTAGAGCAGTTTTTAGCATCACAGCAACATTGAGCAGAAGGTACAATATTTCCTATATACCCCCTGCCCTGCACTTGCACAGCCTCTTCCATTACCAACACCCCCCACTGAAGCGGTTCATTTGTTACAATGGATGAACCTGCAGTGACACATTTTATTACCCGAAGTCCATAGCTTATACTAGGGTTCACTCTTCATGGGTTTGGACAAATGGCATATATCCACCATTATAGAATCATACAGAGTAGTTTAACGCTGTTGTAAAAATCATCTGTGCTCTGCCTATTCATCCTTTCCTCCCCTCTAGCCTCTGGCATCACTGATCATTTTATTGTCTCCATAGCTTTTGCTTTTCCAGAATGTCACATAGTTGAAATCACACAGCACATAGCCTTTTTCAGATTGGCTTCCTGCACTTAGTAATATGCATTTAACTGTCCACCATGTCTTTTCATGGCTTGATAGCTCATTTCTTTTTAGCCTTGCATAATCCACAGTCTGGATGGACCACAGTTAGTTTATCCATTCACCCACTGAAAGACATCTCATTTGCTTCCAAGTGTTGGCAATTATGAATTAAGCTGCTATAAACATCTGTGTCCAGGTTTTTATGTAAACATAAATTTTCAACTTTGGGTAAATACTAAAGAGTGCCATTGCTGGAGTATATGGTAAGAGTATGTTTAGTTTTGTGAGAACCTGCCAAAATGTCCTCCAAAGTGGCTGGACCAATTTGCACTCCCACCAAAAATGAATGAGAGTTCCTGTTGCTCTACATTCTTATCAGCAGTTGGTGTGGTGAGTGAATTGGATTTTGGTCATTCTAATAGATGGGTGGTGGTATATCATTGTTTCAATTTGTATTTCTCTGCTGACATAAGATGTGGAAAAGATATGTCGGTTTTGAAATCAAAGGCAACTTCCTGTAAGGTATCTGAGGCAGTCATTTTGCTTCAAATGAACTGAAACAGAAAAAAGTCAATTAACTGAGGAAGTATAGGAACATCTATATGTGTGTGTGCATGTATGTTCAATTCTGTGTGACCCCATGAACTGCAGCCCTCCAGGCTCCTCTGTCCATGGGATTCTCCAGGCAAGAATACTGGAGTGGGTTGCCATTTCCTTCTCCAGGGGATCTTCCCAACCCAGGAATTGAATCCAAGTGTCTTAGTCTCCTATATTGGCAGTTGGATTCGTTGCCACTAGCACCACCTGGGAAGCCCACAGAAACATCTATAGCACGTGCAAAAATCTACATTCCTTATGGAAGCACATTTGTGGTATATGGAAAACAGATTTGGTCTTTTACAGTGAGGTAATAGGAATACAGCATAAGGAAGGACATTTCATGAGCCTGTAGTATAGTTCAGGTTTCTGCAAGGTATGTTTTAGCCCTCACTATGTGCCAACTGACCTTTTCCAGTCCTGTGGCCACTGCTGAGTTTTCCAAATTTGCTGGCATATTGAGTGCAGCACTTTCACAGCATCATTGTTCAGGATTTGAAATAGCTCAACTGGAATTCCATCACCTCCACTAGCTTTGTTCATAGTGATGCTTCCTAAGGCCCACTTGACTTTGCATTCCAGGATGTCTGGCTCTAGGTGAGTGATCACACCATTGTGATTATCTGAGTCCTGAAGATCTTTTTTGTACAGTTCTTCTGTGTATTCTTGCCACCTCTTCTTAATGTCTTCTGCTTCTGTTAGGTCCATAACATTTCTGTCCTTTATTAGCCCATCTTTGCATGAAATGTTCCCTTGGTATCTCTAATTTTCTTGAAGAGATCTCTAGTCTTTCCCATTCTATTGTTTTCCTCTATTTCTTTGCATTGATTGCTTAAGAAGGCTTTCTTATCTCTCCTGGCTATTCTTTGGAACTCTGCATTCAAATGAGAATATCTTTCCTTTTCTCCTTTGCTTTTTGTTTCTCTTCATTTCACAGCTATTTGCAAGGCCTCCTCAGACAACCATTTTGCCTTTTTGCATTTCTTTTCCATGGGGATGGTCTTGATCCCTGCCTCCTGTACAATGTCACAAACCCCCATCCATAGTTCATCAGGCTCTCTGTCTATCAGATCTAGTCCCTTAAATCTATTTTTCATTTCCATTGCATAGTCATAAGGGATTTGATTTAGGTCATACCTGAATGGTCTAGTGGTTATCCCTACTTTCTTCAGTTTAAGTCTGAATTTGGCAATAAGGAGTTCATGGTCTAGCCACAGTCAGCTCCCGGTCTTGTTTTTGCTGACTGTATGAAGCTTCTCCATCTTTGGCTGCAAACTTATTTAACTTATATGCAGAGTACATCATGAGAAACACTGGGCTGGCAGAAGCACAAGCTGGAATCAAGATTACCGGGAGAAATATCAATAACCTCAGATATGCAGATGACACCACCCTTATGGCAGAACGTGAAGAGGAACTAAAAAGTCTCTTGATGAAAGTGAAAGAGGAGAGTGAAAAAGTTGGCTTAAAGCTTAACATTCAGAAAACTAAGATCATGGCATCTGGTCCCATCACCTCATGGGAAATAGATGGGGAGACAGTGGAAACAGTGTCAGACTTTATTGTTTTGGGCTCCAAAATCACTGCAGATGGTGACTGCAGCCATGAAATTAAGACGCTGACTCCTTGGAAGGGAAGTTATGACCAACCTAGACCGCATATTAAAAAGCAGAGACACTACTTTGCCAACAAAGGTCTGTCTAGTCAAGGCTATGGTTTTTCCAGTGGTCATGTATGGATGTGAGAGTTGGATTGTGAAGAAAGCTTAACACCAAAAAATTAATGCTTTTGAACTATGGTGTTGGAGAAGACTCTTGAGAGTCCCTTGGACTGCAAGGAGATCCAACCAATCCATCCTAAAGGAGATCAGTCCTGGGTGTTCATTGGAAGGACTGATGCTGAAGCTGAAACTCCAATACTTTGGCCACCTCATGCAAAGAGTTGAGTGATTGGAAAAGACCCTGATGCTGGGAGGGATTGGGGGCAGGAGAAGGGGACGACAGAGGATGAGATGGCTGGATGGCATCACAGACTTGTTGGGCATGAGTTTGAGTAAAGTCCAGGAGTTTGTGATGGACAGGGAGGCCTGACGTGCTGCAATCACGGGGTTGCAAAGAGTCGGACACAACTGAGTGACTGAACTGAACTGATGTGCCAACTAAGACTCTGCCCTTATTCTAGTCCCAACCTTCCTACTTCAAGATATTTTTAAAAATGTTTTTTGATGTGGGCTATTTTTAAAGTCCTTTATTGAATTTGTTACAATATTGTTTTTATGCTTTGGATTTTGGGCCGCTAGGCTTGTGGGATCTTAGCTCTCTGACTAGGGTTCACCCCCCACCCCCCTGCACTGGAAGGTGAAGTCTTAACCACTGGACCACTAAAGAAGTCCCTCTACTTCAGAATATTTTCTTGAGTTTTGATGTCCTTCTCTGAGATATGGAAATCATATCAACTGCCTCTTTGTCTTACTGTATTGCTCAAAATACACTGTAACAACTACTTTAAAGACAAAGGTGGTTCCAGAAAGGGCAGCCATCAGAACTGGGGAAGAATCATGCACCACTTATGAGCCCCATGGCAAAGCAAAGTATTCAACCCTTTGAGCTTCAGTTTGTAAACAGAAGGAGGATCACACCCACCAAGTAATTTATTTGGATGATGGATTACACTATATGTAAAGTATGTAGCACAATTCCTGGCACATAAAAGGGAACATTATTGCTAGGATCTATAATGCATGTGAAAGCACCCTAATACATTGTTATGGAAATACAATATAATTATCTTTAATCTTGATGATAACACATCATACTAACTGCTAGAATATTTTTCCCCCAGAGTAGATTTTTCCTCAGTATGAGAGGAAAGAAGAAGTTGCATTTGGTTGGATCCAGCCTAGTTGCCTATTTGTCATCTGACCTTAGTTAATTTCACTAAGTATGGTTTCCTTGGACAATAAGGGAAGTTAATATCATTTCACTCACAGAAGTACTTGAAGGTTTAAATGAGATAATATTTGAAAATCCCTTAGCTGACAGAAGATACTCAATAAATGCTCATTTTCTTCATTTTGTGTAAGAAATGTGTGTTAGCACCATATATAAAAATAACAAAGCAAGTCATGCATTTTTAGAGTATCTAACATGTATGCAAACTCACTTAAAAGAATCACAGTGGATTTTGCATTACTCTCTACATCACAGGAAAAGAAAGTAAGGTTTGGAGAGACTAAGATACATGCTCAAGACAGGGGACCTGGAATCTTGTTTGGTGGTTTTATCATATTACAACGTCCTCTAGACAGACTCTGACAGCATGATTATTATAGCAGAAGTGCATATAACATTTGCAGTATATTCTGCATATGCAAACATGATGACTGACTCTCTAGAGAGGGCAAATATCCCAAGGTACTATCCAAAGGATATATTTTGGGATTCTGCAACTTGTTAAGAAGTTCCAAGGGATATCATTTTATTAAGAAAAACAAAAGAGGGAAAAATCCCTATTCCATGTTGGGTAGAATTCTTTACATGTGCCAGAGATACATCAGAACTGCTTCCTTGGTGGGAGGGGGGTTCAGGATGGGGAACACATGTAAATCCATGGCTGATTCATGTCAATGTATGGCAAAAACCACTACAATATTGTAAAGTAATTAGCCTCCAACTAATAAAAATAAATGGAAAAAAAAATTAAAAGAACTGCTTCCTTGACCCAGACCAGTGATGGTCCCAGCCCAGACATCAGAGCACAGCAAAGGGGATCCAATTAATGTATGATTAATGTATGGATCAGAACTACCAGGTACCAGGACTTTGATTCATTAGAGGGAAGGGAAAGATGGGAAAACTGTTTCTTCTCTCTGAATAATGAACTTGCTTGGAAACATAGGCAACCACTAAACTGCTATGCAGTAAGTATGCTTCTTGGGTGTAAAGGGCCATAGCAAGAAATAAAACAGTTGGCACCAGGCAATAAAGAGTTTTGCATATTTTTTCTTATTTCGTTTCTCTACTGATTTAGTGAGGCAGGTGTTATTGTTCAGATGTGGAAATGGAAAGTCATGAAGGTAAAAACACCTTGCCCCAAATCATAAATCTAATAAGCAGTTAAAACTGGAATTACAGAAGGCCTGGTTGCTTTCAAGATCACAGTCAGGGTGATCTGGATGATCCTAAACCCAGGCTGGTAATTCTATCTTGGGTATGGAAGCCCCTGTAGGAGTAAATAGAATGGCATTCTCATATTACTTGATACATATATTTAATAAATAGGTTCTTCCCAGGTGCATTTTCCCAGGGATCTTCTCAGTTCGTTCAGTCGTGTCTGACTCTTTAAGACTCGACGGACTGTATGTGACCTGCCAGGCTCCTCAGTACATGGTATTTCCCGGGCAAGAACACTGGAGTAGGTTGCCATGCCCTCCTCCAGGGAATCCTCCTGACCCAGGAATTGAACCCACATCTCTTATGTCTCCTGCATTGGAAGGCGTGTTCTTCACCACTTCTTCCCAAGTGGTTTAGTGGTAAAGAATTTGCTTGTCGATATAGGAGACACAAGAGACATGGGTTTGATCGCTGGGAAGGGAAGATTCCCTGAAGGAGGAAATAGCAACCTACTCCAGTATTCTCGCCTGGGAAATGCCATGGACAGGGGAGCCTGGTGGGCTACAGCTCATGGGGTAGCAAAGAGTTGGACATGATAGCGACTGAGCACACACATATAGTAAACAGATCCATTTGCATATGAAACACTTTAGTAATGATCACCCTCATATTTATAATGGAAGACAGGTTGATTACAGTGTTTGGAAAATATGAAATGACCTGTTAAAAAGCCAAATTTACTCCACCTACAGCTAAGCAACTCTTAGAGATCTTCGTCCCTTTCTAATTTGAACCGTTCGCTTTCATGGAGGACATTACCTACACATGTTGGTAGATCATTTTCTATAAATTATGTACAACACAAGTAGCAGTGTATAATACCACTACCTAAATAAATATGTATTATTTATAGTGTCACAGGTGAAGTATTGAAAGAAATGATATAATTTGCCAAGAATCCTATTTGGAAAATAACTTGTCCAGAATGCTGAACTTGTGCAATACTGGCTTTTTTCTGCTGTTTAGATTTTTTGGTAATAAATGTGTGTTATAATAAAATATTTCAAATAAACACTGCATTATTAATGTACCTTGTACTCACCCTAGGGCAGCAGAGGCATAAATGATTCATTTAAATTCAGGGCTCTTCCTGCAATACACGCTCAGTGCTTATAAAAGTTTTGTACGTGAAGACTGTACCTTTATTGTTTCTGTTTTGACATGAATGCTACATGCTGATGTGGTACCTAGAGTATCTCCTGCTCTACAACCAAGTATAACTGTTTCTCTCTTACTACCATGCAAGGGATCTGTGGCAAAACTAATATTATTATTTAGTACGGCTAGTATTTTCAAAAGAAAACATAGAGGTGAATTTCTTTTCTAGTTCTATCAGAGCCCTTGCCTTTTCTTATTTTCTTGATCTTTGGCTGGGTTAAAACGATCCATTTTAAATGGCGACACAATGCATGGGTCTTAAATTGTGTTATAGATCATTTCAAGGCCAAGAGAACTATATAGCAGTGTCACTTTGTGCTTTGGGACATTAATAATCCAGAATTACCAGAGAAGAAAACATGATAACAAACTGGTCACTCCAGTAATTACTTTTTTACCACAATGGGACCAAGGGGCAGAACCTTTTTACCTTCCAATTTTTCAAATTCATATATATTACATTATGTAGTTTCCATTACATATTACCTAGTGGTTAATTAAAAGTTATGAAATGGTGTTCACTCCAAAGTATTAATCAATACTTGCAATTCATTTACCTTGAGTGTAGAGATCAATTTCTAGAAGTGGTATTAATTCTATAAGCTGTTTATCTTTTAGTAATACATTTTTCTTGGCTAAGATACACTTTTGGATAATCTATGAAAAGTGAATTCCATATCTAAAATGAGAAATTGTATACTGCCTTTTAATAGAATAATCATAAAATGATTTTTATTAACAGCTTTCTAATAAAGCCATCCTTGACATTCTTTCTCAGCAATTACAACTTACTGCTGCTGTGTTGAAATATCCCAGCAGGCAGATACAGACTTGAGTTCTCTCAAGAGGGCCTATCAAACAAGCCTCTCAACATAGTCATAACATTCTTGAACAGAGTGGGCTTTGTCTGTGGAGCCCAAACTCAAGGTTAGATTAATCCACTGAACAGGCATACAGGTGCACCAGGCATTGGACTGACAATTCCAGGTTTGCAAGTCAAAAAGGGAGCAGAAACACTCAGCCACATTAGAGAGCCCCATGTGCTAATATGCTGGGGACTTCCCAGCTATCTGAAGTGATTCCCTAGTCTGGATGGGAAGATATTGGGAAAATATGGAGGAGAGAAGGAATAAATGGGGGAGAGAAGGAGTGAATGGGAAAGACTTGGGGAAAATGAATAAGTCTATTTGCTGAAAATCTTAACCTCTTTACCCTAGGATTCCTGATACAACTTTATTCAAACATTACCCCTTAAATAGTGTAGGATTTATGTTTCCTTATTATTTTCTGTTTTGATGATCTAAACAAACATTTCTCCAAAGAAGACTTACAGATGGCTAAAAAACACATGAAAAGATGCTCAACATTGCTCATTATTAGAGAAATGCAAATCAAAACTACAGTGAGATATCACCTCACACTGGTCAGAATGGCCATCAACATAATGTCTACAAACAATAAATGCTGGAGAGGGCATGGAGAAAAGGGAACACTCTTCCACTGTTGGTGGGAATGTAAATTGATACAGTTACTATGAAGATGGTATGGAGATTTCTTAAAAAAATAACTAGGAATAGAACTACCACATGACCCAGCAATCCCACTCCTAGGCATATACCCTGAGGAAACCAAAATTGAAAGAGACACATGTATCCCATTGTTCATTGCAGCACTATTTACAATAGCTAGAACATGGAAGCAACCTAGATGTCCATCGACAGATGAATGAATAAAGAAGTTGTGGTACATATACACAATGGAATATTACTCATCCATACAAAGGAACCCATTTGAGTCAGTTCTGATGAGGTGGATGAACCTAGAACCTATTATACAGAGTGAAGTGAATCAGAAAGAGAAAGATAAATATTGTATTCTAATGCATATATACAGAATTTAGAAAATGATACTGAAGAATTCATTTACAGGGCAGCAATGGAGAAACAGACATAGAGAACAGATTTATGGACATGGGGAGAGGGGAGGAGTAACATGGACACTTACATTAACATATGTAAAATAGATAGCCAACGGGAATTTGCCGTGAGGCTCAGGAAACTCAAACAGGGGCTCTGTGTCAACCTAGAGGGGTGGGATGGGGAGGGAGATGGGAGGGAGGTTCAAAAGGGAGGGGATATATGGATACCTGTGGCTGACTCATGTTGAGGTTTGACAGAAAACAACAGAATTCTGTAAAGCAATTATCCTTCAATAAAAAAATAAATTAATAAAAAATAGTGTACAATTTAGGGACATACTGTTTTTTATTTCCTTACAAAACAGGAAATTTAGAATAGTGCTATGGAGCATATGCTCTCTGGAGATAAAGAGCCTAGGTACAACTCCCAAGAAATCACTAATTCATGCAAGACCTTGAACAAGTTACTTAACCTTTCTGGGAATCCCTTCATCAAATAAATGTGGATGATAATTGCATTATCTTCAGGGTTGCAGTAAAGATGAAATGCATCAGTATGTAAAGAGTTTAGAGCAGCATCCAATGTTTGATGGATCTTTCATAAATTTTAGCTATTACCACTATCAAATACTCATGGCAATTTGAGGAATTTGAGAGCAGAGGGCTTCCCCAGACAATGGGAAATGCGTTCTTCCCACTCTCTTCTTTCTTTCCTCCCTCTCACTCTTCTTCCTTCCATTTCTATCTATGTATCTGTCTCTATCTATCTATCTATCTATCTATCTATCTATTTATCTATCATTATGTTCTCAAGGACCTCACTGTCATGGAGAGAGGCAAAATGAAAAAATATTGTTATTAAAGTATGAGTCAAGTTTAACCTTCTGATCTTCAGCAAGAGTCAAATATTTCAAGAGCAAACAGGGAATTCCAGGGAGAAGGGACGGTGCTGGGGGTTAGCAATTCAAAGAGTGGCAATCCTTAGGGGTTGAATTGTGTGCGCCTGCAAATCCACATGTTGAACTTCTAACCCCCAGTGCCTCCGGATGTACCCTTGTATGTAAATAGGGTTGTTGCAGATATAATTAGTTAAGCTGAGGTCACACTGGTGTAGGGTGAGCTGCTAACCTCACATAGTGGAAGTGTTAGTCACTCAGTCTTGTCCGACTCTTTGCACGCCAGGCTCCTCGGTCCATGGGATTCTTCAGGCAAGAATACTGGAGTGGGTTGGCATTCTCTTCTCCAGGGAACCCAACGTAACTGGTATGTTCTTATAAACAGGGGAAATCTGGACACAAACACACTGCCATGTGAAGACTGGAATTATGGCAGTACAAGTCAATGAATACCAGAGGCTGAAAGAGAGGACTGGAACAGATTCTTCCCATCTTCTTCAGAGGGAGCGTGGCCCTGCTCAAACCTTCGTCTTGAAATGCTGCCTCCAGAACTGTGAAATGACAGATTTCTGTTGCTTAACCCACTCTATTTGTGACACTTAGCTCTGGCCGCCCTAGCAAACTGCTACAGCAATAAAGATGGAGTCTGTAGAGGACTGATCTGATTTCAAATTAGTGGAGTCAGTAGAAAGTAAGTCTTGGAAGCCCAGATAGGGTAGAAATAAATGTAGATGGATATGAAAGTCAGGCAGAGAAGTGTAGGGGTGGGTGTTAGGTGTGTATACACACACACACACACACACACACACACATATATATATAATATGAATAATTTAGTGATTATTTAATTAATATTTTGATTATATCTGACACATTTCCGAGCATATGTCAGGGACTATGATAGACTGGTAGAATACAATGGGTCCAAAACAAAAGCATCATATTAATACATATAAAAATTCCTTTTTTGTGGTGGTTATGTTCTAGCGGACACACACACATTTCTCGGTAGAAATGTTTCTTCATATGAAATATTGCAAATATATAAAAAATATAAGATCAACGAAAGTAACTTGCTGTGGTAGAAAAGGCAGGTGTGGACAGAGAAGGCGTGGTTGCTAGCCAACCCGCCCATCTCGCATCCTGGTACTACAGGACAGGTCCTCAGCCTCCTTCTGAGTTTCTAGAGCCTTCTCTGAGGAGGGCAGTTTGTGAACCATTGCCATAAACCAGTGGCAGATGCTGGAACAGAGGAGTAATGTGATGAAAAGAAGACTCATCTGGGGGTGACATACAGGTTCAAACAGGATGAAAAGCGGTTAAGGAAAAAAACAAAATTGAGAGGTTCAAAGTAGGAATAAAAGAGCAGTGATGTCCCGAGGACACAGGGGTGTCCAACGAAGGGCATTTGGCAGAGTATGCTCAATGGAGAATATGAGATCTAGGAAGAAACATAATTCCAAGAATTTATTCTACAGATACAATCCTACGCAAAGATGCATGCATAAGAACTTACATTTCAGCACTGGTGGTACTAATTTTAAGCATTTATAAAAATATGTATGGCTACATCTATAGAGTGGGATATTATGCAGTCTTAAAAAGAATGAGATAGACCTTTATGCACTGATATGGAAAGGTCTCTAGATTATTTCATGAAATGAGATTAATGTAGAAGCAGTGGATGTGTCAGGGGCAGAGAGGGGGGAGCAGGTCCACTCTGGGTATAGGTAATGAGGGGACAGTTTTTATGTCCAGTATTTTAAAATGGTATGGAACTGACTCTATCTGATATGCTTTTTATCAACACTGTGCACCAGCATTTCCTAAACATCAGCGATAAAATGAACTTCTCCCTGAAAAATATTTTATTGGTCTGAGTTTGAAACACATTGGAAACATCCGTTGGATCATAGAAACAGCAAGAAAATACCTGAAAAACATCTACTTTTCTTCACTGACTGCAGTAAAGCCTTTGATTGTGCGGATCACAACAAACTGTGGAAAACTTTTAAAGAGACGGGAATATCAGACTACCTGACCTGCCTCCTGAGAAATCTGTATGCAGGTAAAGAAGTTTACAGTTAGAACCGGACATGGAACAACAGACTGGTTCCAAATTGGGGAAGGAGTATGTCAAGGCTGTATATCGTCACCTTGCTTATTTAACTCATATGTAGAGTACATCATGTGAAATGCTGGACTGGATGAAGCACAATCTGGAATCAGGATTGCTGGGAGAAATATCAATAACCTCATATATGCAGATGACACCACTCTTATAACAAAATGCGAAGAGGAACTAAAGATCCTCTTGATGAAAGTGAAAGAGGAGAGTGAAAAACCTGGCTTAAAACTCAACATTCAGAAAACGAATATCATGGAATCATGTCCCATCACTTCATGGCAAATAGATGGGCAAACAATGGAAACAGTGACACTCTTGGGCTACAAAATCACTGGAGATGGTGATTGCAGCCATGAAATTAAAAAATGCTTGCTCCTTGGAAGAAAGGCTATGACCAACCTAAACAGCATATCAAAAAGCAGAGACATTACTTTGCCAACAGAGGTCCATCTAGTCAAAGCTTTGGTTTTTCCAGTAGTCATGTATGGATGTGAGAGTTGGACTATAAAGAAGGCTGAACACCAAAGAATTGATGCTTTTGAACTGTGGCATTGGAGAAGACTCTTTAAAGTCCCTTAGATGGCAAGGAGATCAAACCAGTCAATCCTAAAGGAAATCAGTCCTGAATATTATTAGAAGGACTGGTTCTGAAATTGTAGCTCCAATACTTTGGCCACCTGATGTGAAGAACTGATTCATTTGAAAAGACCCTGATGCTGGGAAAGATTGAGGGCAGGAGGAGAAGGGGACGACAGAGAATGAGATGGTTGGATGGCATCACCTACTAGATGGACATGAGTTTGAGCAAGCTCTGGGAGTTGGTGATGGACAAGGAAGCGTGGAGTGCTGTAGTCCATGGGGTCACAAAGAGTCAGACACCACTCAGCAACTGAACTGAAGTTTTAAACAATTGTTGTAGTACACTTCAAATTAGTACACTTTCATTATTTACCCCTTTATAAACCTTGTGTTCTATCTAGAAGTTAATTCAGAGAACTTCCATTTAGAGAGTTGGGCCCTGACTCAGGAACATGTATTCAATTTGAGAGTAAAACCTCAAGTTCTATTTTTTTTTTTTTTTTTTTTTTTTTTAGTTTTTCCAATCATGGTGTTATCATTGCTTACTTTGTATCTAGTCTTTAAATGTTGGGGCATAAACTGCTTTCAAAAAAAGCTTGAAAAATTCTGAACTATTATGAATATTAGAAATTCTTATAAAACATAATAGAAATTTACAATGAATTTTCTGATGAAGATATTTTAGTGAAAACTTTTCACTGCATACATATTTAAAAGCTGCTAAAATCTATCCCAAAGAGAAGAAAAAGACATGGAATACACTGTAATTGCTAGACAATTTTTATGAAGTGAGGTTTTATAAATACCTGCCAGACTTTTCCTTATGTTTAAGACTTTCCTTAATCTGAGTATGCATTGTCTTCTAAGATTAAAACTAAAAAACTAATAAAAGTATGTATGAAGGTTAATAAACATTTTCACATCTGTTTCTTTTTTTAACATTATTATTAGCTTTTAAATTTCATGATTACCAAAAATAGAGGAGAAATTTTAAATACTATATCCAAGTGTCAAATGTGCTGTTTCCATGTATCTGTGGGCAAAAGTGTATGTATACATACACACACATGCATAGACATAGATATAGATATATAGAGGGCTTCCCTGGTGGTTCAGTGGTAAAAAAACTGCCTACCAATTCAGGAGACACGAGTTTCATTCCTGGTCTGGGAAGATCCTCTGGAAAAGAAAATGGCAACCTGCTCCAGTATTCTTGCCTGGATAAGTCCATGGACAAAGGAGGCTGGTGGACTACAATCCATGGAGTTGCAAAGAGTCAGACATGACTTAACGACTAAACAATAACAAAATAGATGCATCGATTATGAATATATAGATTCCACCATTAATGATGTATATATATTTATGAAATATATACATTCATATTATATGCATAAATACATACATATATAATATTTGTATTGATATCTGAATATATACAGAGCATTTTGGAAGCATGCACCAGCATATGTTTCTCTTAGGGAATGGGATTAGGAGGAAGAGAAAAGGAAATTTTTAGTTTTCATTTTATATCTCTATTCTTTTTATATTTAAAATAATATTTATATGTTATTTTGGTAATAAGTTAAAAACTAGTTTAATTTTTTGAGAGAAAATGACCTACCATTTAACACTATATTATTCCAGCTACTTACTCAGAAGTTTACAAAAGAGATGTTTTGGAATCTAAGAATGTAGGTGCTGGACTGTCTCTGGTTGAGTTTTTAGACTCTGACTCGGCCATTGGAATGTGAGGTGGGGACATGGTCTTACCCATCTGAACCCCACTTTCTACTTCAGTGAAACTGGAAAAGGAGTATCACTAATATGGGCAGGTAAATTGGTGTGGCCACTATGGAAAACACTATAAATGTTTCTCAAACAATTAAAAATAACATTGCCATATAACCCAGAAATCCCACTCCTGGGCATATATCAGGATAAAATTATAATTCAAAAGGATGCCCGCACCCCTAGATAGCAACACTATTCACAATGGCCAAGACATAGAAACAACATAATGCCCACTGACAGATGAATGGATAAATAAAATACTTCTCAGTCATAAAACACAGTCTCTGTTGTTTTAAGGGAATCACAGAACCGAGGACACAGCCCAGCTGTAGGCCTACCAACCGATGACCCGTGAAAACAGTGAAACCAGAAATGATACCAAAGGACCCAAAGGCACTTCAGAGGGTGGCGAGTGAAGCCTTCTTCTTCTTTTTTAAAATCTTTTAATTGAAGGAAAGTTGCTTTATAGAATTTTGTGGTTTTCTGTCATACATCAACAAGAATCAACTATAGGTATTTAAGCCACAGGAATCTACATGTAAGACTTCTTTACGGACTATTGTCCAATTCCTTGGAAAATGTCCATGAAGCAGAACATTTGTTTGATCATCAATAACCAGCAATCATATTTTTTTCAGATCCAGTTGAAAAAAGTTTTTCATAATTTTACTAATTAGAAATTGGTCCTTGTTGTTGTTCAGTCGCTAAGTCATGTCTGACTCTTTGTGACCCCAGGGACTGCAGCCCTTCAGGTTCCCCTGTTCATGGGGGTTTTCCAGGCAAGAAGACTGGAATGGGTTGCTGTTTTCTTCTCCAGTGGATCGTCCCCACCCAGGGATTGAACTCATGTCTTCTGCATTGGCAGGTGGATTTTTTTTTTTTTTTCCAGCAATGAGCCTCCAGGAAAGCCAGAGATTGGTCCATTATAACATAAAAAATGAAAAACAAGAAAACAAACTGTCCAGAAGCCCTGCTGGCCAGTTGATCAGTGGTGTGTGGGTTCTAGTCTCAGGATAGAGTCCATCTTCAAGACTGCTGTAGTTTTTAATCTTTATCTTTTATCTTGAATTGGTCTATGGCCATTTACTATGACTGTTTGGCAGCCACTGTAGCATTTTATCCTCTTTCTCTACCCTGTCTGTGTTAATAGAAAATAGAAGAGGGTAAAAGAGTAATTCCAAAGGGGCAAAAAGTCCTCTTAGAATAAATTGGGCAGAATCCATGTGTAAAACCCTTCAAGGAGAAGAATATAAAGCACTTACTTGTTTATTGTTCTGTGACTTACTTCATCCCTTTCATTATGTGGCTGACATGAAACACATATGGTTCAATCGTTCTGTGTCTCCATAATACTAAAATTATTCAGCAGAAAGCATACATTAAAATCGTGACACGAAGCCCTAATGGGAGAATGGAGTCTTGGGTCTATGCCCAGGCCAAGGTCAGGAAGAAAGTCCCACGCTTAGATTCCTGGGATGTCAGTATCCAAGAGAGGAGAGACAAGAGATGCTGGTTCAAAAGCTATATGTAGAAGTAACAAAATAATGCAATGGCTGCAGAACCTCTATTGTATTAATTAAAATAATAACCACAATTAACAGAAATAAACTACCTACATTAAAATATGAAGGCCCATGGATATTTTCAGGTTTTCAAAAATCAAAGCAGAATAAGTCAGTCATTTTAGCTCATTTTCACTATGTATCAAGCAAACTCAGCATTGCATGTAAATACTGGGAAAATAAATCATGACTTTATTTAGCTTTGCTTCTGTATCTAAAGTAAAATAATTCAGCACAGATAAGCGGCTTCATTTGAATTTTGAAATAAATATATTCTATCAAGAATAAATTTAAGCTAACAAACAGAGCCAAGGAAGAATTGCAATTTTGTGACATCCTTTGTTTTTCTGGCTACAATCATAACATCTTAGAAAACTTGTGGGGAATGTCTCTTTAAAAAGAAGTGATGTTACTGTATAAACATTTGAAAACAATTAGTGTCTGTTATTTCAACCACTATCAGTTTGATACGGTCAAGTCCAAGAAGGGAAAAGCAGAATGAGTGTTTTTTACAAACTGCCACTCCTTATCTGACTGCCAAATGTATACCTTTTGGACTTTCAGAAAAGACTCCTTTGGGAGAAGAAAACGGCAGAAGAAAGAGGGAAAAATCTACTTAATGTTTTATGGACTTATTAAAAGAAAGTCCCTCCTTTTATTAACTGTGGAAAAAAAATCCTCCATTAAGATAGAAACTACGGCAACTGGAGGAGATCGTCATAACTGCGCCTCCCAAGACAACAATATCAGCATATCAGTAATCGGTTTTCTGAATTTTAATGATAGTTTTCAAACAGAGCTCACGATTCAGTAGGGGCCAGTAAAACTTTACACTATCTGTTTAAGGATTTCTGTCTCTTTTGGTGCACATTTTTGATTAGAGCTTTGCTCTAGACATTAGTCCAAAGACTCTGAATCATGCCAAACTTTTAGCTAAGCAGCCTTTAGGAACCACGGGTAAAAGGGAGTACTGTGATGAAATTAAAATGAGATCTTTGGTCAAGCTTTGTCATCTTAAATAATTTCTCAACTTAGTACGGAAAGACTATGTGAAAAGACAATTTTCCAAATACTGTCATCCCGAAAGCTTGCTTTTCCAAGAGCCACTTGGATCATAAAATAAGAATAAGTTGTTGATTTTATTTTTACTCATTTTAAATAGCTAGCCCATGAGAAAGTGCTGATTTTAAAGTATAAAGTCAGATCAAGGAAAAAATGTCCACCACGGATATTAAAATTAATTTCTAGGTCATTAAGCACTTATATCACTATACAATTGATTGAGCATTTTGCTTGTAAAATTTAAAAATACTTTATCTTCAAATATGCTAAAATATTTACCATTGTCCCTTCCATTTATATACTTAATTTTGGGGGCCACACTGACTTTCTTATTTCAAATGAGTAAACTGTACATCTGTGGTGCTTTTAGGAGCTTGTTGCCCTCTGACTTGATGGAAAAAAGAAATTATTTGTATCAGGAGTTGAATACAAAGTAAGATGAAGTAGGGATAAAATTTAATCCTTAGAAATACAGACTCTTAAAATATTTGACATAATAAAATATGCTGAATATTAGCTTTTCTATTAGTTGCTTTAAATTAATCCATCCATAATGCCTCAACAGGTACAAAACATATTGAATGAGGGATTTTTCCAGTAATGTAAGAGGCATGGAGCAGATGTGCTTTGTACCAAACGATTTCATATTTCAATGTGACAAAATAGATGAGCCACATAAAGCCTAATTTCGGTTGCAAATTGCAAGCTGGAATAAGTTCCAGAATAGTAAACAATTAGCTGCTTTATTTTCTTTTTAATAAGACTAAATTACCAGATAATATCTACTGGCATCAACTTGGCTAATAAAAATCTGTTTAATAGGATTTGCCATTTTTCCAATTGCTATCATGATCAGCTTTGCATTTTGATTATCTCTAAACTTTGCCTCAATTTTCTCATAGAAAAGCTCTCAGTGGTAATTGCTTTAACATTTATTCCAGGTCAAGTGGTTAAGTATGAATAATGATCTGTCAAAAATGTACAGTAATGCCGTCAATAGAGCAATTACCATTTAGCTGGAGATGATTATGGCAAAAGAACACTTAAACTGGGCACCATAAACAGAACAACAGGGGAGAAGAGGGCAAAGGGATTGACTGTTTGCAAAACCTGTGTGTGTTGTATGTGTTCCTGACAGATATTAATTGTCTTTCAAGACCAATTAACCGTACCCTCACAATGGTCTTCCCCATACAGAATGAAGTAGGAATTTTTCATTACTGGTAAAAGGAAAACAAATGTTTATACAGCTTACATTTAATATTCCCAAAAAGGCTGTCTCACTCTATTTTCTTGCCACGGTGCATATTTCTGCTGCTTCCTTTTTCTCCTAGGAAAGCCCAGCACACGGTGGTATTATTTGTCTACAGTAGTGAATCACCGATTAAATTAATGCTAATGGGAGGTGACAACACCTGCTTTTGTTGTCAATATTACTACAAAGGCCCAATTTTTCAAAGTGTCTTTCCATAGAAGCAGCAGTGAATAAGGGTGTAACTCAACACGCACAGCGTTACTTGGGGGAAAAATGATGATAAAAAGGAAATACGATGTTTACCCAGTCGACACGCAGTGTTGTTTAGTTGCAACTCCCTTAATATCTGGGGCTAAGGGGAAACCTTCCAAACAATATTCAAGAGCAGATGAAAAACAGCTCCTTGCTTAGAGGTAATTCTGGAGGTAGACACTTGGCAGCTAGTTGAACACGTCAGCACCCTCACTGAGAAACTTTGGTGGAATTGGGGAGCAGGCTGCTCTCAGATGTACCTTATACTTCACTGGGCTGATGTTTAGTTAGAAGAAATATGCTCAGATTTTATTTTTAATGGAAATGCACTTGAAGAAGTGACCACACATCACCAGAAACTATTTACATCTACTCAGTCACTCAGAAAATGATGCTTTGAGCCCGCCCTATATAAAATGATGCCTACGGGTACAGTGTTGGGAGTCACATACATTTGGAATTTAGTCTCTGTTTTCTCTTCTGCAAGTTTGGGCGATTCTACAGCCTACCTGTTGTATAGCTACAATGACACATAGAATGAGATGTATTAGGTAGAGTGCCGGGTATCTGGTTCACGTGTCATAAATGCCCTTTTCATTTTGCTCTGGATACTAGAGAGTCAATATAACAAAACTCTGCCTTTGGAGGCTGCAGGAGAACATTCCTTTACTGTGTTGTTATAAAGTAATGCCTGCAAAGAGCTTAGAACAATGCCCGCACATGCTTAACTCTGAACACATTTTAGCTCTAGTCAGATTTACATCATCCTTCCTCCCTGAAACTCTCTCTTTCCTTAGCTTCTCTGAGATTTTTCTTCTCTCTTGGCATCATTTTGTCAGTTTTCCCTGACATCCTCTTATCCCACTCCCCTTCAATATTCAGGTCATCATCCTAGTCTGTCACTTTTTATATTTTCCCTGGGTCAACAACACAGAAAATATCAATTATCAGCTATTCCTGGTGGTCTCCTAAATAGCCACCCTTGCCTCTCCATCTATATTTAAAACTGCTTGATGGATTTTTTTCAAAACTGAACTCAGATCCTCCTCACTCCCTTGCTGGGCCCATCGACACCCTCGTCTTCTGCCTCCTGAATGTGGATGATGATGCTGCTGTCTATTCAGCTTTCCACCCAGAAATAGGGGAACCGGCCCTGACCCCTCTCTTTCTTCAGCTGCTCTGCATAACTGGTCAACAGTCAAGTTGTTCATCTGTCCATGCTTCGCACACTCCACACTTCCTTCACCTCAACCAGTCTCCTTGCCTCGAGTTTGTTATGATTGAATCCTTGATTTAGAGTATTTTATAGAAATCTCTTCTGCTGTTCTCTGGCTTAAATCTATCCAGTTCCTTTAGGATAT
Organism: Cervus elaphus; assembly: GCF_910594005.1. NCBI lineage: Eukaryota > Metazoa > Chordata > Mammalia > Artiodactyla > Cervidae > Cervus > Cervus elaphus. The sequence continues at coordinate 20,676,133 of NC_057846.1, read as the reverse complement.
GATCTGAACTCCTCACTACTGCGTCCAACATCCTTTGTTGGCCAGCTTCTGTGCAAGCTGCTGCATTATTCTCTGCATGCATGCTAAATCCTGCCTGACTCTTTGCGACCCCTTGGACTACAGCCCACCAGGTTCCTCGGTCCATGGGCTTTCCCAGGAAAGAATACTGGAGTTGGTTGCCATTTCCTCCTCCAGGGTATCTTCCTGACCCAGGGATTGAACCCATGTCTTTGGCATCTCCTGCATTGGCAGATGGATTCTTTACCACCATGCTGCCTGGAAAGCCCTGGATCATGCCTTTTCCATAGTGTGTAGGGTTAGCTGGGCATGGAACTATATTCCCTAGCTTCTTAGTGGCAAGTTTCTGGTCAATGGGCTGACAGAAGAAGTTATGTGTTCTGCTTCCAAAGTTTGTCAATAAATTGACTGGATCTGGGCTCAGTGGTTCCCCTCTTGCCTGTTTCCAGCAGGAGATGACAACAACTGAGTCATCCGCTTGGACTCAGAGATGGAAACTGACATGTCAAGGAGGACAGAGGCTCCTCACATGCATGATCACCCCTGATCAGTCATCCCTGGATCATTAATACAAAAAATGATCATCTTGAAATACTTTGTTGTGTTGTCTTTTTATTATTGGAGAGTGGACATGAGCCTAATTAATCTGTGTCTAAGAGCTGCTACCTCATCCCTTCACTTCAGCTGTGATTACCTCCTTTCTGTTCCTCAGAGAAACCACACATTTGGTTACTACTGGACTTCGCACTTGCACTTATTTCTTCTGGGCATATATCCCCTCTCTTTTCATTCACTTTTTAATTAAAACTCTAGAATATCTTTTAGGTCTTAATGGAATACTTCTTCCTCTGGAAAGTTGTCAAGGACTGTCCCGCTTCATCCCAAACTATGACCAGTAGAGCTGCCATGGGCTCCTAAGGTGCCTGGAGCTTCATCAGGCATGGCAGGGACCCCCATGACGTCAATCATCTGTTCAGTTATTTCTGGTGTTGGGTTCTGAGCTGCAGGAACAGGGGAACCCACTGTCTTCCTCACCGTCTCCCCCTATTGCTTTGCATGATGTCTGGAAAGTAACAGATCCTTCATACATCTTTGTTGCATCCAACTCAGCATGATTAAAACCAGCTGAATTATCATCTCTCCTAGGCCCCTGGCTGTTTTCTTGACTGCAATGTATGTCTCAGTTAATGACAATTTCCTTTCTCTCAGTCCCTGAAATAGAAAATGCAATGCTTCACCCTTATTCCTTCCCTTTCCTCACTTCTCACTCTAATGGGAAACCAAGTTATTTTTATGATGCCTCAAATGCCCCCTAAAGAATCTTGGCATTTGATTTCTTCTGGCAACTTTCTTTCCTTACCTGGATGAATCCAGTACTTGTATCCCAGTATCTGTCCCCAAAACTGTTCTTCCTGTGTCTTGTACTTGTCTTAAAAATCTTTAACTACCTTTTCTTGTCTATTTATTTCTCTTGGGCTCCAAAATCAATGCACATGGTGACTGCAGCCATGAAATTAGAAGACGTTTGCTCCTTGGAAGAAAAGGTATTACAAACCCAGACAGCATATTAAAAAGCAGAGACATTACTTTGTCAACAGAGGTCCATCTAGTCAAAGCTATGATTTTTCCTGTAGTCATGTACAAATGTGAGAGCTGGACAATAAAAAAGGCTGAGCACCAAAGAACTGATGCTTTTCAACTGTGGTGTTGAAGAAGACTCTTGAGTCCCTTGAACTGCAATGAGATCCAACCAGTCAATCCTAAAGGAAATCAGTCCTGAATATTCATTGGAAGGACTGATGCTAAATCTGAAGCTCCAATACTTTGGCCACCTGATGGGAAGAACTGACTCATTGGAAAAGACCCTGATGCTGGGAAAGATTGAAGGCAGGAGGAGAAGGGGACGACAGAGGATGAGATGGTTGGGTGGCATCATTGATTCAGTGTACATGAGTTTGAGCAAACTCCAGGAGACAGTGAAGGACAGGGAAGCCTGGTGTGCTACTGTCCATGGGGTTGCAAAAAGTTGGACATGATTGAGTGACTGAACAATAACATGTCTGTTTCTCTTTTAACCTGGTTTCACTTTATATGTCTATGTTCACCATTTCCCTGATCTAAATCCAGGGCAGTGTTTATCTCACTTTGGGTTGAAGTTTAAAAATGAAAATCCCAGCCATTCAGAGTTGGGGGAATCAGGGCCAGACAAGGAATCTGCATTTGTAACAAACACCAGTGAGTGATCTGAGGATCACTGAGAAAGACTGGTTTGGCTAAAATGAACTTCTTCGTGTCACTCAAATAAATACATCATGGCATTTCACACCCATGAGGCCACGCCATTTTCCTTTCCTGGAAATACCATTTTTTTTCCAACCAATCTCAGTTGTCTCAAAACTTTAAGGAGTTTTACTTATTCCATCAGAGTTGTTACTGAGGCCAGATCCCTGAAGCTTGAAATGTCTGGGTCGTGAGTTTGGCTGCTTCTTCTGAAGGCAAGAGCAAATCAGAAGGGTTTGGGGCACAAAATGGAGATATTCTGAGCTTATTTAAAGAATACTGGATTAATCTCCAAAATGTACAAGCAGGTCATATAGCTCAATACCAGAACAACCAACAACCCAATCAAAAATTGGACAGAAGACATAAACAGACATTTCTCCAAAGAAGACATACAGATGACTGATAAATGCATGAAAAGATGCTCAACATCACTCATTATTCGAGAAATGAAAGCCAAACTACAATGAGGTATCATCACACACCAGGCAGAATGGCCATCACCAAAAAATGCACAAATGATAAATTCTGGCGAGGGTGTGGAGAAAAGGCGACCCTCTCGCACTGTTGGTGGGAATGTAAATTGATAAAACCACAACAAGAACAGTATGGTGATTCCTTTAAAAAATTAGGAATAAAACTACCATAGAACCAACAATTCCACTACCAGGCATATACCCTGAGGAAACCATAATTTCAAAAGACACATATACCCTGATGTTCATTGTAGAACCTTTTATAGTAGCTTGGCAATGGAAGCAACCTAGATGACTTTCAACAGATAAATGGGTAAAGAAGCTGTTGTGCATATATACAATGGAATATTACTCAGCCATAAAAATAAACACATTTTAATCAGTTCTAAAGAGGTAGATGAATTAGAGCCTATTATACAGAGTGAAGTAAGTAAAAAAAGAGAAAAACAAATATTGTTTATTAATATATATATATGGAATCTAGAAAGATAGTACTCTTGAATCTATTTGCAGGGCAGCAATGGTGATGCAGACATAGAGAGCAGACTTGTTGACACAGCGGGGGAAAGAGAGCATGGGATGAGTTAAGAGAATAGCACTGAAACATATACATTACCATATGTAAAGGAGACAGCCAGTGGAAATCTGCTGTAGATGCAGGAAGCTCAAACCTGGTGCGCTGTGATAACCTGGGGGCGTAGACTGAGGTGGGAGGTGGGAGGGAGGTCATGAGGGAGGGGGCATATGTAGAGTAATGGCTGATTCATGCTGATGTATGTCAGAAACCAACACAATGCTGTAAAGCAATTATCTTCTAATTAAAAATAAATTTTTTAAAAAACTTAAAAGATAAAGAATATTAATCTAGAAGTAGCAGGTAGGGAAAATTGCAGATGAGTGGTATTAGTAGAGTTTGTATTATTCTTGGAAAGAATGTAAAAAAAAAAAGTAGGATGAAAGGAAGAAAGTAAAAGAGACATAAATAAGCATAAAGGATGTCTTTTGGTTATCCAACCTGAGATATTTGAAGCATCAACAAAAGAGAGACAGGTATTAGGACTAAGAACAATGATGAAAATAACAGTCCAGGCCAGTGTGATTCTCAGAGAGTGATTTTTGGGCCAGTGTCATCAACAACACATCTAGAACTGCAAATTCTAACAAGTTAGAAAAAGTAGCTCTTCCTTTGAAAGAAAAACTCTCAATTCACTTAATAGATAACTTGTAATCAATGTAAAGAAATAGAGGAAAACAATAGAATGGGAAAGACTAGAGATTTCTTCAAGAAAATTAGAGATACCAAGTGAATATTTCATGCAAAGATGGGCTCAATAAAGAACAGAAATTGTATGGACCTAACAGAAGCAGAAGATATTAAGAAGAGGTGGCAAGAATACACAGAAGAACTATACAAAAAAGATCTTCATGACCCAGGTAATCACGATGGCATGATCACTCACCTAGAGCCAGACATCCTGGAATGTGAAGTCAAGTGGGCCTTAGGAAGCATCACTATGAACAAAGCTAGTGGAGGTGATGGAATTACAGTTGAGCTATTTCAAATGCTGAAAGATGATGCTGTGAAAGTGCTGCACTCAATATGCCAGCAAATTTGGAAAACTCAGCAGTGGCCACAGGACTGGAAAAGTTCAGTTTTTATTCCAATCCCAAAGAAAGGCAATGCCAAAGAATGTTCAAACTACCACACAATTGCACTCATCTCACACACAGTAAAGTGATGCTTAAAATTCTCCAAGACAGGCTTCAGCAATACGTGAACTATGAACTTCCAGATGTTCAAGCGGGTTTTAGAAAAGGCAGAGGAACCAGAAATCAAATTCCCAACACCTGATGGATCATCAACAAAGCAAAAGAGTTCCAGAAAAATATCTATTTCTGCTTTATCAACTATGCCAAAGTCTTTGACTGTGTGGATCACAATAAATTGTGGAAATGATGAAAGAGATGGGAATACCAGACCACTTGACCTTCCTCTTGAGAAACTTGTATGCAGGTCAGGAAGCAACAGTTAGAACTGGACATGGACCAACAGACTGGTTCCAAATAGGAAAAGGAGTACATCAGGGCTGTGTATTGTCACCCTGCTTATTTAACTTATATGCAGAGTACATCATGAGAAACTCTGGGCTGGAAGAAGCAGAAGCTGGAATCAAGATTGCCAGGAGAAATATCAATAACCTCAGATATGCAGATGACACCACCCTTATGGCAGAAAGTGAAGAAGAACTAAAGAGCCTCTTGATGAAAGTAAAAGAGGAGAGCGAAAAAGTTGGCTTAAATCTCAACATTCAGAAAACTAAGATCATGGCATCCAGTCCCATCACTTCATGGCAAATAAATGGGGAAACAGTGGCTGACTCTACTTTTTTGGGCTCCAAAATCACTGCAGATGGTGACTGCAGCCATGAAATTAAAAGATGCTTACTCCTTGGAAAGAAAGTTATGACCAACCTAGATAGCATATTAAAAAGCAGAGACATTACTTTGTCAATACAGGTCTGTCTAGTCAAGGCTATGGTTTTTCCAGTGGTCATGTATGGATGTGAGAGTTGGACTGTGAAGAAAGCTGAGTGCTGAAGAATTGATGCTTTTGAACTGTGGTATTGGAGAAGACTCTTGAGAGTCCCTTGGACTGCAAGGAGATCCAACCAGTCCATCCTAAAGGTGATCAGTCCTGGGTGTTCATTGGAAGGACTGATGCTGAGGCTGAAACTCCAATACTTTGGCCACCTGATGCAAAGAACTGACTCATTTGAAAAGACTCTGATGCTGGAAAGATTGAGGGCAGGAGGAGAAGGGGACATCAGAGGATGAGATGGTTGGATGGCATCACCGACTCAATGGACATGGGTTTTGGTGGACTCCAGGAGTTGGTGATGGACAGGGAGGCCTGCTGTGCTGTGATTCATGGGGTTACAAAGAATCGGACACGGCTGAGTGACTGAACTGAACTGAACTGCGATTAAAAAAAAAAAAAATCATTTGATTGCCTGTGTTATGTTGGGGAAAGTTAGGTCCATTGTATTCCTGCCTTAGTCAAAGGACATAAACATCCGTTAAGTTGCAACAAAAACCATGAAATGTCCGTGGGTCCTCACTGCCTATAGAAAAGTGAATCCATCAGAGGTTACTCAACATATTCCTCAATCTTCCTTTCTATTATTTTGATTCCTCAGAATGAGTTCTCTATTTTAACTTCCATCCCCATCATGCCACACTTATCCAAAACCTGCTGTTTGCTCAGAGGTTTTTTACTATCTGAAACTTACCAGCCTCTCCATCTATTCAATTTTTAAACCAAGGGCACAGAGCCAACACCATAAATACCAGTGGTCACATGGACAATGTATGAGAAAGAAGACATAACTCATAGAAGGATGCTGGATGGTGGTGGTCCAGCATGGGAGCCCTGCTGCTCGGTTAATAGTGATTATCTTCTATATGGTCAACCACTGTGCTAAATAATGGAGATGCTGCTGCTGCTGCTAAGTCGCTTCAGTCGTGTCCGACTCTGTGCGACTCCATAGACGGCAGCCCACCAGGCTCCGCCATCCCTGGGATTCTCCAGGCAAGAACACTGGAGTGGGTTGCCATTTCCTTCTCCCATGCATGAAAGTGAAAACTGAAAGTGAAGTTGCTCAGTCGTGTCTGACTCTTAGCGACCCCATGGACTGCAGCCTGCGAGGCTCCTCCATCCATGGGATTTTCCAGGCAAGAGTACTGGAGTGGGTTGCCATTGCCTTCTCTGAATGGAGATGCAAATATAAATAAAAAACATGGGAATTTTGAGGTGGGGATGAGGCAAGATGGCATCAGTCATATCACTTGGCCCTTGTCTTAATAAGTAGGAGACACGTTGTCATCCTGAGAGACAGTGTAGGTGATGAGGAAGAGTATCTGGATGAAAGAAGTCAAAATGTCTAGAGCAGCCTGTATATCTTAGTGTGGTCCTGCTGACTTCTGGAAAGTGCAACATGGTTATCGGTCCAATAATGATGACTTTGGAAACCTTTCCCTTAGAAGAAATGACAGAATGAAGTATGGGCTTCCCTCAACCATGTCTCATAGAAGACCACAGCAACCTGAGGCATTGTTTGTTTTGTTTTATCCCCAGAGGTCTTGCAGTTTGCCAAAAGAGAAATAAAAATGGAGTCGAAAAAAGAGAAATGATTTGATTCTATGTAACAGGCCAACCATGTGCACGCTAAATAATGATTCTGTGTTATATGATGCAAACTAAGTGACAAACAAGTATTATACTCATCTTAACAAGGAAAATTCTTATATCATATAAAAGCTACCAAAATGTTTGAAATAAATATTTGCATCAAAATAACCTACATAAGAATTTTTTTTTTTTATCAATTAGAGTGCAATATAGGCAGATCAATCTGATTTGAATGGAAGTTTTATTTGAAATAGATATTGGGATTATTCTGGAATCTGCTATAGTAGAATGAGCTCAGGTAACACATTAGACACAAAACTAATCACATTACTTCTGAAAATTCTAAAAGTTCAAAGTTCCTCGGTGTCAGCTATGATGTCAGTTTATCCTTTCTACCTACTCAGGATATTAACAGAGTGTGAGTTGTAAAAATGCTGACATCAAGTTAGAGCTAAACAGCGATGCTTTTATTACATTGGCTTATGATTTAAAATGACATCCTTATATAGGTTAGTTTTGGAAAATAATTCACATTATTTTTCACTGAAGTTCTGATATCTGTATTATTTTATAATCTTTAAATTAATACTATCGATGTGTATTAGTAGCTCAGTCGTATCTGACTCTTTGTGACCCCATGGACTGTAGGCCACCAGCCTCCTCTGTCCAGGGGAGTGGATTGCCATTCCCTTCTCCAGGGCATTTTCCCCACTCAGGGAAGCCTAATACTATCAACAGAAGTTTCAAATTTTATGCTGTACTGGGTAACCACAGGTCAATATTTTCTTTCCCTTTGATCTTTTTTATTCCTAAAATTTCAATAACCTCTTCAGCATTACAGACAGGAAGGAACAAAGAACTGAACAGTGGCGATTACTCAGTTATTTATGAAACTATTATATGCTTACAAAAATATGTTTTATTAAACTATAAATCAAAGTAAAGATAAGAATACCACCATTGCTTCTCCTTACAAATATGATATAACATCTTGATTTGAAAATAGGAATTTGGCATTTGCTCCTTGAACACCATTCAATATGCTAATCATTCTCCCCAAAATTCACTTTACTTCTCCTTCTATTGATGTCTATTATAGAAAGCCCAAGAATACCAGAGTAGGCAGCCTACTCCTTCTCCAGCAGATCTTTGCGACCCAGGAACCAAACCGGGATCTCCTGCATGGCAAGCAGATTCTTTACCAGCTGAACTACCAGGGAAGCCATAGAAAGTTATAGATTTCAGTTATTCAGTTAACAGTATTAAATGGCATACAGGGTTTGCCAACTTTTCTCAGTCACTATATAGTTTCCTATACACATTAAGCCAGAAAGACCTATCACAACTGCTACTAATGGGGAGCTATAGTATCCATATTATAGCTGATAAAGACACAGTGTGATCGTAGCCATGACAACTGAGATAGGAAGAAAGAAAAGGGATGCTGAACTCCCAGTTTTCACAGGATAATGTGGAGGGTAAAGAGTGCTCCAAAGTAGAAGTTTCTTGGCAAGCCAAAAAGGTTTAACAAGCCCTGCGTTGCTCTTGTGTAACAGACGGCAATGTACACGGTGTGAGTTGTCCTCTGGTTTCCCAAACAGTTTTTTACGGTTTCTACTTTGAGTTCTGAATACCTCATCTGTAGCAGAATCCTAAGAGGTCCTAATGGGTAAAATTACAAAGAACTTCTTGACTCATGCAGGCTTCAGATTTCACTTTAGTAAATCTGTTTTAGGAAATGCAGTGTCCTGGAAATTTAAAAACATTCAGAGTAATATGCCAGTTTGAGGCTATCACGCATAATCTTTGAGTGACAGGCATTCCTTTCCTGCTATCAAACCTGCTCGGGTATTTTTATAATCAGAAGCCCACATGCTCTGAAAAAGTCTACCTGACTTGTTTAATGAGTGACTTTCCCCAAACAAAGTTTGTCTCTGCTGTCAAAATCCCTCACCCAATGATAATCACTCCCACCAGAACTTGATCAATTTCAGCTATTATTTCCTTCCAGGTACAACTTTTTAAGGACCTGAAATCCACTGCACATCCAAGTTGATTGAGATGACACATTAGCTCTGTACCACCAGAGCTCTACTTATCAGAGACTGTAGACAATGATATTATTATAAAATATCACCCATTTTCTGCGCTGTCAAACATTATTTATCTCCAGGGGATCAAAAATGAATGAAATTTACCAAGCAGTACTGAGATACAGTTTTCATGTTTAACTAAACTTGTACTAGTATAAACCAAACACTATTGTTAGATCTTCGTTTCCTCCCTTTTTATAAGCCAAATCATATCCATTCCTGCCACTGGCTCCCCAAAATGGTACCCAGCTTTGCTCTTGCTCAGCAGCTCCCCAAAGTTATGTTTGGCTTCTTTGAGCCAAGGGTCCAGACAGTATGAATACCGATATAAATCTGTCATGAAAGTAAAGGTTGCATGTTATCTGATACAGCCAGTCTGGACAAACGTAGAAATAGCCATTTAGAAGGTAACTCACAGAAAAACAAAAAGAGGCCCCTATTGAATATGACTTACTGCCTTTCCCCACCGGATCCCATTTATATTCCTCATGCTGTTATTGATGGACATGTAGGAGAGAGTGGCTGTAGGCTTACCATTAGTCACTGTAATCACCAGCCTCAATAATTGACAGGAAAGAGGCTCAGCTCTGGCAATAGGGAGCCAGGGAGAATGGTCTTCACACAGCGGTTAACCATTTATTCAAATACTCAGCCTGATGCATTTTCAAAGATTGAAAAATTCCTTCTCTGCTAGAAATGGAGGTAGAGACGGGCCAAAATGATACTTAAATGCAAAGGCCGCGAATTGCTCACAGTAACCATCACAATCCCAGCCAAAAAAAAAAAATTTAAACACACCATATACAGAAGAAATGTTGACAGATGAATGATGAAGTGACTTGAGCGAAGTCAGTTTCCCAGTTGTTTAGAAGCACCGTATCTCACTGGTGATGATGGTTATGCATGAACTCCTCTCAGGCATGCAAGGCTGCAGGGTCTGGATGTATATCGATGGGTGATCCTGGCTCAGGCATATTTACTGATAACACACCCAGCTGTTATTAAGAAGGGCCACCACTCCTTCTTATTACTGTTAGAATGACAGAGGTTTAGAAAGAGTTTCTTTAGGTGGACAGTACAGAATTTACCTTAATGACCCAAAGCACCCAGTTGGAGAGCTAGAGAACAAAGGAAAGAGGGGACAGTTAGGGAGTCTGGCGTGGACATGTGCACACTGCTATATTTAAAATGGATATCCAACAGGACCCACTGCATAGCACAAAGAACTCTGCTCAATGTTATGTGGCAGCCTGGCTAGGAGGAGAGTTTGGGGGGAGAATGGATACATGCATATATACGCATGACTGAGTTGCTTTGCTGTCCACCTATCCCAACATTATTAATTGGCTATACTCTGATATAAAGTAAAATGTTTAAGATTAAAAAAAAAAGAAAGAAAAGCATATCTAGTTTCTTTAGCTCTGCCCCTGGCAAATCTAATCCTTTTATAAACTGGAATGAGTGCCCCAAATGCAAAATGGAAGGAGGGCATTTGCAGGAGGAAACCAACACGAGAATTTTCGTAGCAACTCTAAATTGTACAAAAACCAAGGGTGGGTTTTTGCTTTGTTTTGTTTATTTGTTTTCTTTCTGGCAACCACTCGGTTTCGGGTCAAAGGATGTGGTGAACTTCGTGGCCGTGGAGGGGAGCTGGCGGCCCAGAGGAGGAGCCTGGGGTCCAGCAGGAAGCTCTATCCCCAGGGCAGGAGAGACCCCATCTAGGCAATCTGACAACTTTCCTTTACAATTTGTGCAAACTCTGTAGCAGTGATGGGCTTAAAGCCATATCTCCAGACTAGTTTAGCAGCCCTCTTGTGAATTGGAGACTTGTAAAACCTAAAAGAGCGGGCAGGCGGACATCATAATCACCATACCAGAACAGAGCAATGAGGCCAAGAGTCTGGTACCTTCTCTCCAACACAGCCAATGCCGCGGGATCCGGAAGATGCAGCCCTCCCGCCCCACACCCCCAGAAGACACCTAATTGTGCAACACGGGACCACCGGGGGCCATTTCTCCCAGTCCCCAGATGGTGATCAGCAGAGTGTGTGCCCTGAAGCAGTGGAATTGAACATCCTGTAATTTCATCCTCGACAACAAACTGCCCGCATTGCTCTTCCTGGGAGCAACACAGAATCCCTTTGGCAAACCTCCCTCCAATGTTTGAATCCAGTCGAAACCCAGCAAGTCCCCTGGTGGAATTGCAGACACTGTGTTGAGAATCTGTTTCTGTCTCTCTCTTTACACTTGCCGCCTCCTGGCTTCCCCGAGTGCCTGCCTGGTTTCTCTGCTTCCAAGTAAACAAAGGAAGAGTGTCCATGGGTTTCCATAATACCACTCGTTCCGTATTCCCCACTGCATACCCCCAGCCCTGGCCTCTGGCTTGCCCCTGTTTCTACATTCATCGCTCTGATTTTTCTTCTTGGAGGACTTACTCCTCACTCACAGCTCTTGCAAATCTCCCGACACATTTCTGTTCTGTCCTGTTGTTGTTTTCTCTTGCTGATGTTTCGTTTATGAAACGAGGGATGCAAGTAAACATAGATGCAAAGTGTGAGCACACAACAGATTCAGAAGCCTGAACACGTGCCTATTAGGCATATTGTGCCATTTTGGTGTACTTCTTAATTAATATGGTCTAATATTAATTCACATACTGTGTATACACACTTTATTCTTCTACAGCTGCTGCGCATGAAATAGACATTCTTAGTTCTCAAAACGGATGCCTCTGCTTTTGTCTTGAGAGGTTTAGAGATAATTTGGAATTCATCATGGATAAAGGACCGTTAAATGTTCCATTGAACAAAATATACATATGTGCACACACATTTATTCATTATATATGTGGTCTGACACTTGCCTGGATCAAATTTAATTTACCTGCCAAGTTGATGCTTCGTCTTAGACTGTCATTTCATGTTCTTTGGAGATTTTCACCAGTTTTTCTCTTCCTAACATACCCTAAAAATGTATTCTCAGTGAATATCAATACTTCATGTTTGACTTGTCTTCTAAGTCATCAGTATAGAGAACATATATACTATACCAAGTCTACATTCTTAGAGCATCTCATACTTAATCTTTCCCTGGTGAAAGCCTGCCCTTTTGAAATGAGGTTTTGTTTTGTTTTGTTTTTCCTTGTCTATTTAATCCACAACAGGTATTTTTTAAAAAATTTATTTATTTTAATTGGAGGCTAATTACTTTACAATATTGTGGCGGTTTGGCCACACATTGACATGAATCAGCCGTAGGTGTACATGTGTCCCCCATCCTGAACCCCCTCCCACCTCCCTCCCCATCCCTTCCCTCTGGGTTGTCCAAGTGCACCGGCTTTGCGGGCCCTGTTTTATGCATCGAACTTGCACGGGCCATCTATTTCACATATGGTAATATACAAGTTTCAATGCTGTTCTCTCAAATTATTCCACCCATACCTTCTCCCACACCTTCCAAAAGTCTGTTCTTTACATCTGTGTCTCTTTTGCTGTCTTGCATATAGGGTCATTGTTACCATCTTTCTAAATTCCATATATATGCACTGATATACTGTATTGGTGTTTTCCTTTCTGACTTACATCTCTCTGTATAATAGACTCCAATTTCATCCACCTCATTAGAACTGATTCAAATGCATTCTTTTTTCATAGCTGAGTAATATTCCATTGTGTATATGTACCACCACTTTCCTATCCATTTGTTTGCCAATGGACATCTAGGTTGCTTCCATGTCCTAGCTATTGTAAACAGTGCTGCAATGAACATTGGGAACAACATTCAAGGAACACGTGTTGCTTTCAATTCTGGTTTTCCCGGTGCGTATGCCCAGCAGTGGGATTGTTGGGTTGTATGGCAGTTCTAGTTCCAGTTTTTTAAGGAATCTCCACACTGTTCTCCATAGTGGCTGTACTAGTCTGCATTCCCATCAACAGTGTAAGAGGGTTCCCTTTTCTCTGCACCCTCTCCAGCATTTATTGCTTGTAGACTTTTTGATGGCAGCCATTTAGACCAGCATGAGATGGTACCTCATTGTGGTTTTGATTTGCATTTCTCTGACAATGAGTGATGTTGAGCATCTTTTCATGTGTTTGTTAGCCATCTCACAACAGAATCTTTGATTGCTCTCTGTGACTCAGTTGTCTTGACAGATTCAACTAGAGAATGTATCAGTAAATTATGTTCAAAGAGTGCTATCTTTTTGCTGCTGATGTAGTTCTCAGGAAGTTTGCAAAGTGTCATACAAACTGTCATTCTGCTCAGTAGGTACGCAAGAGGGGCATTTTGATGGAGGGCCAAGGACAGGAGCCCCTCTAGGAGGAATCCCAGCTGCTGCCTACCATGAACTTAAACCAGCCCCTCTGAGGCCCCAAGTCCCTCATCTACAAAAGAGAGAGGATGCCCTTCCTCCTAGGGCCTTTAAGAGAATGAATGGGCCAACAGCTTATGTTCAACAAGTATGAATCCTCTGCCCTTCTTAGATCTGGGCCTGTGTAAAAGTAATGGTACTTAGCTGCAGAAGAACATTCTCATTTAATGATTCTAGAAGTCACTTTGACAGCTTCCATCTTCCCCTTTTCACAAAACATAGTTAAATGGTCTTCCTTCCATTTCACTATCTATCCCCTCGGATCACCACATCCTGGGAGACAGCAACTGTTTCTTGATCACTATAATACGTGGAACACATCATACCATATTTCAACCATAAGATAAAGTTTCCTTGTCCTCCATACCAGATACAAGAAGGAAGCACTAATAATGGCAGAAATCAGAAGTAAGGAAATGAAGAGGAGGGTGGGGCGGGGGCGTGGGGGGCGGACAGAGTTACACAATGGCTCCTGTTTCTTTTAATACTTGTGTGCATGATCCATAACAATGCAATGATGACAACCACAAACCAGCAACACCAAATATCTTTAAATGTCCCCTTTGTGCCAGGCCAAACCACACCATGCCCTGGACTTTACATGGACTGGCCTACTTAATTCACAAAAAAATGTGTGTCCCTAGGGTATCCACAACTGTGAGGATTGGACCTCTTTTGGACTTAGCATGGAAGTTGATGCTTTGAGAGGTAACATGGGTGACAAAGAGGCAAGTTTTCTGAACCTAATGACAATTTTGTAGCCCAAGTGAGTCTTACAAACTCTGTGCAAGGCTGTAGGGGAGATTATTTTAATTGTAAAGACATTTTTCTTAGCATCAATATGAAACTCACAGATGTATAATTTCTGAGATCACCTCTAGTCCTATTAAGAAGATGGGTGTCACCTTGGCAGTCTTCCAGTCTTCTAGTGGAGCGGCTGTTTTAAATGATAAATCACATATTTTTGTTAGTCGCACAGCTACCTCATTTTGTAGTTCCTTCATACTGCTTGGACGAGTTCCATCGAGCTGATGATTTATTACAATACAATTTTTTTTAGCTGTTCCATCACTCCCCCACCCTTACAAGTTGAAAATTTTCACCTTCAAAAATAGTAAAGGATAACCCAAGCTCTGCAATAATTTTAAGAATAAATGAGAAATTGAACTATTGTTCTACCAAAAGGGTGGGATGACCCAAGACTGAATGTGCCCTGAACAGCAAATGGCTAAGAGGGTGGATAGTAGGGGCCCTAGACCAGCTCCTTCTGCCTGAGCCCACAGGAGCCCAAGGTCTCCCAGGACCACATGCCTGGACTCTTGGGCAACATTCTAAGAGCTGGTAATGAGGAGAGGCAGGGTAATGGTGTGAGACTCAAGACTAAAAGCATGATTGTGCAAAAAGCTTTTCCAAAAGCTTCTAAAGTTCTTTTCCTGATGCACATTCTAGACCCAAGAAATATTTTTCATCCTAGAAAAATCTAATCATCTGTGAGTCTTCAAATAATTTGAGCAGATCCCTGGTAATCTTGATGTTATTAACCACTTATAGGAAAACAGTTCATTCTGCAAAATTGTCCTAGTCTAGGGAGGTGTGAAGATTTTAGTTATTTGAGTGACTTTTTTCCCATTACATATATTGTCTGGGACAACATCTGTTAAAACTTATGAGTCTTCCCAGCCTTATCCTTCTCTTCCAATCTTTCTATGAAGGGGACAGTTTATTTGTCTGTTCAAAGTCTCCTCTCAGTGATCCTCTAATTGGTATCTCCATTTCTCTTAGCCACATTCCAGGGCTGGAAAAAAACAGACCGCAGTAGAGAGAGGCTAGACTAGACTAGAACGAGGCTTTCTTGTTGAGACACAAGCCCACGGGTTGACAGTCCTCCACCAAAAGCCATCCCTCTGTTCTCTTAACCTTTTCTCCCAATTCCATTTTTTGCTGGATTTTTTTTTTCACCAACTTTACTCTTGCCCCTTTGGATTATCTCCAGCCCCAGAAGGCTTCCTCATCCTTCACTGTGGTGGTTCTGCAACATAGGCATGCATCCAAGTCACCCAGAGAGCTTGTTAACACACAGATGGTTGGGTTCCATCCCCACAGTTTCCGACTGAGCAGGTCTGGAGAAGGGACTGAGATTTGGCATTTCTAAGTTGCCAAGTGATGTTGATGCTGTTGGACCAAGGACTTCATGGCAGGCAAGCACATCTTCCTGGTGTCTCTTAACCCTGCCTACCTGTTCTCTCTTCTGCAGCTACTTTTGGTATGCTCCATCTGTGTGCTACTAGGGCCTGATCGACACACTCAGATATCCTTCCCCAGTTACCATGGGGAAAAAAGCAAAACAAAACTACACAACCCACTGCACTCATACAACCCATGATACGCATTATGCTCAGTGGCCGTGTGACCTTGAGCCTCACTGGCAGGAACTTTGTCCATCATGGTGGCTCTCACTGACTGACGGGCAAGACCAAGACCACCGGAGTAGTCGAGGGAGGAGCCACACCCTAAGAAGAGGAGATAATACAGACAGGACGGTGTCATGGGTGGATGACAATGGCATCATGCTGCAGAGGATGCAGCTAACCTGGTCTGCTGCTCTGGCATGGTCACCATCAGACTGGCTGGTGGTGTAACTCACTTGGGTTCCAGAAGCCCAATTTATAAGAGAGTTCTTGATGAATAAACTGAATACTCCTAAATGCAGTATGGCCTGATGATGTTTCCCCGATTCTTTTGAATTATTATGCATGGTTCTCTCTTGCTGTGCCTAGGGTGTGTTTCTGTGCATCATTTTCCATGGTTCTTTGCTCCTAATACCTAAGTAATGAGTCCAAAAGAACTTCCACATGTGTCAGACTCATGAACTACTACAAAGACATGTGATGCTAGGAAAATACCTAAAGCATTTTCAAGCAACCAGAAAAATAAATCCTAAACTGTTCTTTGATTAAACGATTTGGACAGTAAGATCATGTGTGAATCCAGAAAGTACAATGCAATTTGAGTAAGACCTGCAGTTTTATGCAAGAACAGAATCTTTCCCTATGACCTTTGGACAACTACAAAATGTCAGTGATTAATACCTGGATGTGTTAATTCAGAAGGTAATTGCCCTCTTTTCGGATATGAGACTGAAATATGCAGACGCATCTCTGCTGATTTCAAGGCACTCTGGAATATACATCTTTGCATTTTTTAATATCTGGTAGTTTTTGTTAAAGCAACATTTAAAAATATACCATATCAAACTACAGTTAATTTATTATACTCTGCATGTAAGTTTTCATTTTTAACCACAGGGAAGATGGAATATAATGGTGAAGATGAGCAAATGTTCTTATTGCCAGGCTGAATTTTTAAGGTTCTAAAACAGTGAAAAGATGCAAATAGACAAATGATCTTTGAACTTCAGGATACCAACCTCTGACTTGGATTTGCTCTGCAAATGGAATGTGGTAGAGAGGTGACAGTGGAAACATGGAAAAGATGATGTTAATGATTTTTATAATCCTAAAAGAAATCCTTACTGATCCCCAAGCACCAGGAGACATTACGTATTCTGCATAGCTGCAGCTTTGAAACACTAATAGCCTTATTTGTATGTAACTGCTGACGAATACACGAGAGTCCCAGCACTTATGCTGAAGGAAGTCTAGCTTGATGCCCATTCATTCAGGTTTTCATGACTCATTCAACCACCACCATCTATTGTGTGTCTCTCAATGGAGTCACTCTGCCAGGCAGTATGGATTGAGTGGTTTCTATGACCAACCATCAGCCCAACTAGAATGATACCCATGTCTTAGATTTGAGTCAGCCAGTTTTTTACAAGTTACTTAATATTAATATTCAGTAACTAGATAAAGGAAAAGGGATAATGTCAACAAGCAGACCTCTGCCCCTAAGACTGCCTTCTACCTAATTTCTACCTACGCTATTAAAAAGGCCTACTTGTGCTCCACACCCTTCCTATAGATCCAACTACAGCTGGAAAAACTGAAGGAAATTGACAAGGAACAGCCCATGAGACGGGATGGAAACCACAGAAGGCGAGGGAGGAAGTCTTCTGAAGGAGAAGGGGGTGACCAGTGTGTCCCATCATGCTGGGGGTCAAGTAAGAACTGAGGACTGAGCATCCAAAACTGGATCCAAGGCCCTTCATGTCTGACAAAGGCACTCATGGCTGGAATGATGGAGATAAAGAAGGGCAAATCTATGACACAGGCCTAAAGAGGACGCCGGTGGAGCACTGTCTGTGGGTGGCAGGGTAGGCAAGGTGCGCACGTAGGGAGGAGACCCTGAACAGTGGTGCAGGGGTGGCCTTGTGATGGGAGGGGTGGGTACAGGTGAGTTGGGCACAGGTGCCGACAGGTGGTAGATGCCATGATGGGAGCTGGTGGAAATTATCTTCTGGTTGCATCAAAAACAGCTACACCTGACCCAACTCACTGTGCCTAGACCCTCTTCCTTCTCATCTCCCCTCTCTCCATTCTCTTTTCTCTCCTGTCCCCTCAACATACATTTTTTTCCTGATCATTTTACCTGCATCCTTGGCTTCAACCATCATCCCTACAGAGTGGACTCCAAATTTCTGAATTCTTTGCTTCAAATCAGACAAGTCCTATTTCAAACTCACCTCTCAAAATAAATACCATGGTATCTACCTCCTCAATGCTTTCCCTGCCCCTGATCTCTCTTTCTCTCTCTCACATACAAACACACACACACACACACACACACACACACACACACACACACACACACACACTTTCCATTTTCTGAAACTGACTTCACTAACCTCACAACCTCAGGACCCAGTGAAATCTGCCCCCCCACCCAAAGTAGGGGAATCAAAATAAACAAAACTGGGAAAAACAGTGATGATTTTTAAAGTTGTGATGCATATGTACAAGTTCATTATAGCTGTCTCTCTACTTGAATAGAGATGTGAAATTTGCCTTCTGAAATTAGAACAAGCTCAGAACTATTCTGATTCTTTCCGAAGCTGTCCCCACTATCCAATGAGATCTGGAGTCCTGTAAATTCCTCCCACACAATTGTTTTTCCTATGTAGATTATTGCCCAGAAAGTTCAGTTGAATTGGGGTTTTCAGCTTTTATACCTTTTAAGTCAAAGATGGTTATTGAACTGAGGATCTGATACTTAATTCCTTGAATGTGAGCTGTAGATGTATCTCCCAGGAATGATGGAAAGTGGTGGGAATACCTGGATGTGATCAGAGAGGAAGACTCTAGGTGTAACGCCCACTTACTGTGGTATTTCTGTGTCTGAGGAAAGTGCTTCATCTCTTTATACTTCACTTGCTTGTTGGAGAATCAGAAAGGGAGTGGTCAAATACAGTGGTACTAACCTGAGTCCTGTAGTCGGAACCTAACTGAAGCTATTTCCCACAGTTATCTTTTTATTAGTCGGCAACATTAAAAACTGAAGAACTTTTACAGGAACATCTGCATTTCAAGTGCCTTTTAAATTCTAACATCCAACATCTAGCAAAACACTGTGTGGTGTTTCCACGTGGTGAGGACCACCTGCACCCCAAGAGTGGGCATGTGCTCTCCATGGTTCTTCAGCTTCTACCTGCCCTGACACATGGTGAATTTTTGCTTGAGATTTCTGTCTGTCTCATGATCTCTAAGACAGTTTGTCAGATTGAAATTCGAACAACTGACTTTGGCCAGATATCAGGGAACTCGAAGATGTGTGTGTCTTTGCTGGTCTTATCCTAGCCCTCAGCAAACTCTTCCATGCATTTGATCTGCAGCTGTTTAAAGGAAGATGTACATGTCCATAGCTTGTTAGCCTATGTTCAAAACAACACAGGCCACCCCAGGGTATGTCCCCAGGACCTCCACCATGGAAATCATCTCACCTGACAAATTTCTGTTGCCCATGTGACACAAGACAATTAACGACAGAACCCAAACTGGAACTGAGCACTCTGGTCCCAAGCCTGCTGAGTCCTTCAACTGGACACACTCCTGTATACCTCTCAGCATCTAATCAGTCTGTCAATGAGATGACAAATGAACCCTTCTGTTCATTTATATCAGCACTCAAGATCTGCAATTATTCGTGTGTTTATTGTTTACTTGCTTATTGTTTGTCTTCCTGGGAGGGCGAGGACCTTGTCTGTCTGGTTCTTTCAGGTAAATCTAGTGTTTGACACAATCAATGAAACATAATATTAAGCAATGTGTGTTGTTATATTTTCTCTCTCTTTCAATGTGTGTGTGTGATTATATGCATATGAATGCACGATCTATATATATGTATATACTCTCTCCAAACACACACACACACACACATATATATATACACTCATATATATGCACACATACATATAGAAAATATATACACACACACACTGCTGCAGTCTGTGGGGTCACAATGAGTTAGATACAATTGAGTGACTGAACAACAATAACTATACATATATATATGTATATATGAAAGTCACTCAGTCATGTCCAACTCTTCGAGACCCCATGAACTGTAGTTCGCCAGGCTCCTCTGTCCATGGGGATTCTCCAGGCAAGAATACTGGAGTGGGTTGCCATGCCCTCCTATAGAGTATCTTCCCAACCCAGGGATTGAACACAGGTCTCCCACATTGCAGGTGGATTCTTTAATGTCTGATCCACCAAGAAAGCCTATATACACATGTGCACACACACACACATGTGTGCAGTTATTCTGCACACCTATCTGCATGTTGTCAGGAAGGAAACGGCACATAATGAGATTTAACCCCAAGTCCCACAGCTGTTCCTGTCTGTTTTTTTCCTGACTATGACCTTTCTCAGAATTTCCTCTCAGAGGATGCCTTGACTCCATCCAGATGCCTGTGTTATTACAGTGCTTTGCAATAGCTTTTTTTTTTTTCTTGAGTCCTTTCTTCACAGTAAATCCAGCAAAGAAGATTAATACATAAAACAGCTAAGAAAGAATTGCTGCTCCAGCTTTAAGGCAGAAGGGGTTGGCCTGGGTCCTGTTGGCCTCCACCCCTCCATGCCTGCATCCTGGAACCTTCCAAAGCCATAGCTCACGTGGCTCCTTGAGCCCAGTTCAAAAATCACCACTTTATAGAAGGAAACCCCCAGTAGGCTTCATGGAGAATCACACTGAAGTTTGACTGATGATGAAGAGACCCTTGGTCCAAGGCCATCTCAGCTGAAGGCGTGGAATCATTTATCTCCACCTCAATACCAGCATGTACCGGCCTATCCTCTTACATTCAGGTTGCTCATCTGAAGCAAATCGAGTCCTCCTGTCTCTCATGAAGACTGATTAATTTTTTAACCCCACGTTCAGATGTAACTAGTAAATCAGTGTTTATTTTTATTATAGAGTAGGTAAAGAATCCTCCTGCCAATGCGAGTTCGACCCTTGGGTGGGGAAGATCCACTGGAGTAGGAAATAGCAACCCATTCCAGAATTCTTGCTTGGAGAATCCCATGGACAGAGGAGCCTGGAGGGTTACAGTCCTTGGGGTTGCAAAGAGTTGGACACGACTGAGCATACACAAACATATACTAGATAGCTATATCCATAATTAGCTGAATTCATATTAAGGGGCAATATCAATTAAGTAACAATCATGATAAAACATTTCAGCAGAAACATTCATTTTCCAACTTTCTCCTTTGCTCTACCCACACACATCCTTTCTGCTGAGGCAGAGAAAACTTTGACTGCTAAACCCCGTCAGAATTAATGTGACTTACTCTTGTACCTCTCAATGGGCACAGATAAGAAATAAACAATGTTATTTTTTGAGATGACTCTCATAATATTTATATGTCTGTTAGTAGCTTACACATCTTTTTTTCTCTTTTCCTTCTTATGAAATCCAATAGAAGATGAAAACAGGGTGATGGATAATAGAGTATTTCTCACAAGAGTGCAAGGAATATATTGATTTTAAAGGAATACACGTCATTTATTAATTAAGTTCAAAAACCCAAATGGAAATGCTCCGGGGACTCTGGTTTTATGCGGAAAAAAAGAAAAAACTGGTAAACAGCCATGACTCTGGGTAGTTTGGTGAAAATCAGAGAAGATTCTAGTAGGAAGATTCATTAAAGAAATGGCTGTTTTAATTTAAAGTGATTGAAATTTTGATGTAAATTATGGATCATCCATTAGAGATGAGGAGAAGCTTTTAGCACATTAATCTTAAGGAGTAATAGAGGGCTATGTTATTTCCTACAGGAGAGACTTAAAATATATGTATCTTGAGCTTCCTCAGAAAGGCAAGATCAATCATTTGAGGCGTATGGTACTAGCGACACAAAATACATAGGAAAACAGATAACATATGGGTTGCATCTGCAAGGTATGCTCTATGAAAAAAAAAAAATAACACCTTTCCCCTCAATTATGAATGGCTGTAAAGAAAATAAGGACTGTTTCAAAAAACTGAATTAAAAAGAAAAAGAATCAAACAGATACATATATTGAAAATAGATTGTTTGGAGAAATCATGTTTTATTTAAGGAGACTGAAGAAAGAAGGCCACATTTGTTACTTCAGTATTTCTTATCCAGGGTGAACTTTCACAAAGCGAATGGCAAATGTTTACAGCCGCATAAGGCCAACAACGATAAACGGGAAATTTACAGTTGGCAAAGGCAAATATGTAAATAAAGTTTATTGCTCCTCCAAACACCAAGCATTCTAAATTGTGACAAGACAGAATTTCCATTCACAGAATGTGATCATTGCCAAATGCTACCTACCATCAACGTGTTACACTGGGGCTATCAGTGTGACTGAACTAGAAAAGGAAGTGCAATTTTTTTTCCCCTTAAGGGCAAATTATAAACATGAAAGAAAGTAAAAAACACTTAAAAAGACATCCCTCACTTTGCCTGGGAAAATGGCAGGAGGACCTTAAATATAAGCTTAAAGGAATTTAATCAAGAACATGGGTTCAGTGCTCTGCAGAGACTGACATGAACCCACCTAGTACCCCACAGCTTACAACAGAATGCTCTGTGGAACCTGCTTGTGGGTGGGGACAGCTTACAGAACCAAATTTATGATCCATATGTTAACACACCTGTGGTATAAATTTTTAAAACACATTCCTGAGCATCTGCAAGAAAGTGGAGGCATTAGTAGTGCCTCAGACACTAGTTCTGAGTCTATAGGAAGGGTTCAGACCCTAGACCAAATCAGATGAAGAGACCTATTTGATTTGTTTCTGGTCTATGACAATTTCATAACCATTATCTAGAGTTTAGGCTCATTCAGTTTAACCCCCGGTTTTCCCCAGATAATTTGCCCTTGAGATTTTTAATATCCATCAGTGGACTGACAAAATTTGCTGTGACTCCATGCTCGCAAGCTTGCTGATGAGGGGAACTATAGAGGGATGACCATCCATTCTTTGTCCCTGATAACCACACAAACGACCACACGAAATTAATAACCATACAGCGTAAACGGAATGAGCTGATTTTGAGGTCCCCCGGGGAAGAAGAGTTAGATTAGTTCTTGATGGGTGATGAAGTCTCAGAAAGGAATCTCAGGGCACTTTTTGCCATGGACAGAACCGTCATCTGAAGGTGTTTTCTAGCATCCTAGTTATCTTTCAAATCAGGGAAAGAGAACAAACCAACGGTGATACTTATTCTCATCAGCTGTAGGAATATTACTGAAGATTTATTTTACTGAATGTCTTTGATTCAGCTTAAAATTTCCACCCTCAAAGAGAACCACTGTGCCATGATGCAGTCAGAACGTGAACTGCCTCCTTTTAAAGGAAGAAACCTCAGGGAGGCACCAATCAGAGGATGAGGGAGTTCAAGCCCCAAAAGGCAGCAACCCAAGGATTTTATTTGACCCAAGAAAAATATTGGTTACAGAGGAGATCATGCATGATTTATACAGGGGCACGATCCTAGATGTCACTGAGAAAGTAAATTAAAAATCATATGTGTGTGTGTGTTAGTCACTCAGTTGTGTCTGACCTTTGCAATCCCATGGACTGTAGCCCACCAGGCTCCTCTGGCCATGGGATTCTCCAGGCAAGAATACTGGAGTGGGTTGCCATTCCCTTCTCCAGGGGACCTTCCCAATGGGGGATCAAACCCAGGCCTCCTGAATTGTAGACAGATTCTTTACTGTCTGAGCCACTCAGGGAACAAAAATTATGATACCCATGTATAATTTTAAGAAAGATTCTGATTTTCCATTGTGATATAAGTCTTATCCTATCCCCTTATATTTCTGTATACATAAATCAGAATATTGAAAAATATTTTACTTAACATGTTCAAAGATCATTTGGATGCTTCAGGCAACTGGTGTAGAATGCAAGTCTATGATGTAAAATATACTGACCTTATATTAAGCAAGTGTGGCAACCTGAATTTGTGCAATAGTGAGTGGTTTCATTTACTTTATGAAATTCTCTGTTTTTTGTATTCCATTATTATAGACTTCACTTTTCTCCCCAACTCCTATGTGATCATAGAGATTAGATGGTAGGCTCTAAAAACGTTACAGCATTTATATGGGAGAACACTGAATGTTACACTTTTTTGATAACACGTGTGGTAGGTAGAATTTGGAAATGGACACCAAGATTCCTGTTCCCTGGTGTCTTGATTCTGTGTAAATTCCATTCCCAGGACTGGGTCAGGATGTGAATATAACAATTAGATTAAATTATATAGCAATGGTGAAAAGACTTTGCAGATGTGATTAAGGATGCCAATTTAGTTGAATTTGAATAAATTAAAATAGAGACTACACTGGGTGGGCCACACCTAATCATGTAAGTCTTCAAAAAGAACTGGGCTCTTTCTGAAGGAAGAGATTGGACGTAGGAGAAAACTTCAGTTAAGATTGGAGCTCAACCTCTGTGAGCTGAAATTGGGCTCCAGACATCAGCCGGGTGGGCAAAGGCCTGAGGTCACAAGGGCATGGGCTCTGTCAACAGCCCGAGGACACTTGGGAGTGGATCTGTCCTGAGTTAACCCTCTGACTGAGGACACAGCAGGTCCATTTCTTGATTTCAGCCCTTTGAGAACCTTATCAGAGAACCCACCTAATCTGGGCCTGGAGTTCTAACTTAGAGTAATGGGAGCTTATAAACAGATGTTATTTTAAGCTGCTATGTTTGGGTAATTTTTTAAGCAATAATAGAAAATTAACACAGCATCCCATCAGTAAAAACAAACAAACAAACAAACAAAAAAACTGTGAGCATACATTCCTGTTAGTATTTAGAGCATATTACTATCAACCTCCATATCAACTATTTGAAGACCTTATTTTCTTTTCTTTTGGTAAAATACTATGAATAATAGCTCTAATATTTTCTTTTGCATCCCAATGTATTAAGCACCTCTTAACTGGGGTGAAGACACCCCAATTTACAAACCTTTTACTATCTTAGAAGATTAGGAAATTGCACTCTCTTTAGAACATTCCTTGTTTAGTTCTAAATTATCCAGTAAAGTCAGATATTTCCCCATTCTTTCTGTGGGGAGTCATCTTGACACCACCTCTGCCTCTCACCCCACACTTACTTTGTCATAAAGTTCTGTAGATTCTGTCATTTATCTGGGCCAGACACCGCCATCCTCCTCTGGACTCTGGACAACAGCCTTGTTCTGCTGGTCTTATTCTTGCCCTGGTCCAGTCTGGCTTTTGCACAACACTTAAAGTGATCTTTAAATGCATATGTGACTATTTCTCTTTCTCATTTAAATGTTTTCTGGATAAAGCTTTACGGTAAAATCCAAAGCCTGTCTGAAAGGCCCTCATCCACCTTGTGGTCCTCGGCTCCTATCACTGCCCCACCCCGGGCCCTCAATTCACACTGGCCTTGTCCTGTTCTCCGCTTGTGCTGTGCGGCTTTGTAACCCAGAACCTTCAGGCCCGCTGTCCCCCCAGCTACTGCCCTCTTCTTCCCTCTTTTTCCCTTGCTCCACCCTCCTCATCCTTCTTCAGATCTCTGCTTTTCTGTCGTTTCCTCAGAAAAACACCCTCAGATGCCCATTTCATAAACTTACTGGGGTGTCCCTGTTAACACCTCTCATTTCACTCATTATGTTTTTTGTTCAGAGAACATTTTATAATTCATCACCACGCACTTATTTTCACCGATTACTCATCCAATGGATGGGGAAGCTTGGTGGACAGAGGCTCTTTGTTCAGCTCAACCCTCAAAGAGAGCCACTGTGCCCAGGAGGCCCCCAGCCACAAAATGGATCTTCACCCAATACTTACCAAGTGAATAAGGAAAATTCTTAATTAATTGTGGTGGTGGTGGTTTAGTTGCTAAGTCGTGTCCAACTCTTGTGAGCCCCGTGTGACCCACCAGGCTCCTCTGTCCATGGAATCCCCCAAGCAAGAATATTGGGGTGGGTTGCCATTTCCTTCTCCAGGGGATCTTCCAAACCCAGAGATCGAGTCTGGGTCTCCTGCATTGCAGGTGGATTTTTTACCAACTGAGCCACCAGGGAAGCCCCTTAATTAATTGATGGGTTGCTAATTCAACATGTGATAACTGAGGCTTCCACGTCTAAAAAGAAAGTCACATAAACTGGTTAAGTTTACCCAATGATAGGGGCTTCCCAGGTGTCTCAGCGGTAAAGAATCCACCTGCCAACATAGGAGACACAGACCAGGGTTTGATTCCTGGGTTGGGAAGATCTCCTGGAGGAGGAAATGGCAACCCACTGCAGTATTCTTGCCTGGAAAATCCCAAGGATGGAGGAGCCTGGCAGGCAATAGTCTGAAGGGTAGCAAAGTGTCAGACACAAATGAGCAACTAAACATTAGCCAGTGATGGCTGGACCGGGTGTGATCAGATTGAATCAGTCCAGTTGGCAAAGGTTTACAAAGACTGCTCTGCCTTCCTATTTCACTAGTATGTGAAATCAAAGAAAAACTGATGAGTTTGGCTTTCACATCACTGTGGCTCATGTAGACACTGGAAAATAAATGCCCATGATAAAAATGCCTGAAATAGATGACACAGATCACTTCATTGGTATGGAGGATCTTATTCACCCTCTGCTTTTATAAGACATTCAAGGTGGTTTAACAACAGGAAATAAATACAATAGCATTATAGAAGGAAAACCAAATCAGAAGTGGCCAATGGCAAGTTATGCAGATGCTACCAAAGAAGGCAGACAGCATTTCTGGGATGGAGCAGTGCCCTGAATGGCAGGACGCATGAAAACAGTCAAGAGAAAAGGTCCTCACTCTCCACATTGTCATTGTTTAGTCACTCAGTCATGTCTGACTTTTTGGGACCCCATGGACTGTAGGCCATCAGGCTCCTCTGTCCATGGAATTTTCCAGGCAAGAATACTGGAGTGGGTTGCCATTCTCTTCTCCAGGGGATCTTTCCAACCAGGGATCGAACCCAGGTCTCCTGCATTGCAGGCAGATTCTTTACCATCTGAGCCACCATGGAATCCCAAGTTTTGGGGTAGTTTATTTTCCAATAATAAAGGCACTTGATCATTATCTGATATAACCCTGACTTGAAAACTTTGAACCATGAATGGGACATTCCTCTTCATTTCACAGAATCGCTTTATATGGTGTGCCTTGCTTCCTTGCTAATGAAGATCTTGGTTGTATTAAATGTCTGAGAAATCAGAGAAAATGAGCTCACAGACAAAGCACACAGAATGAAAAACAAGAAGAGGTCAGGTACTGTCACGGTCACAAAGCTGTTTTCCGGTTTTTCCAGTTCTCTCTCTTCTAGGACATGGTAAAACATCCCTCCCCTGCTTCTTCAAAGTTAGGTGTGGCCAAGGGACTTACTTCAATGGTGTGGCCATTGAAATTTGAGTGAAAGCCTTAAGAGCCCGTGTGTGATTAGACCACATTGCCACACTCTTTTCATGCAGCACAGTGAGCGGTCATGTGCTAGACAGTGGCTATTCCATCAGCCTGAATTCTGCAGTGAAGATAAGCCAAGAACAGTCTCCACCTGATAAGAGGTGAAATGGAGCAGGGAGTTGGAGGTTATCCCTGTCACGTAAAGTCACCCATCCTACCATATAGATCCTTACATAGTAGGTTCTAGGCTAGTTACACGGTGGATATTTACTTTGCTAAAAGTGTTGCTCCTCCCCCCAGAAAGTTTGCTCAACATATCTAAGAGGCAAATTCATTCCTCTTCGAATGCGTATTCTCAAAAAGGAGCAAGCAAACCCTCTGTTGAAAAGAATAAAAGAACAACACTGAATTACAGGTATTTCATCAGAATGTCCTATAAAATATTGTATAAATATTGACTGTAGACATTTTTCCACGCATCACATTTCATTTTCAGGTAACTTTATAGCTCAAACATAAAACTGCTTAACATCTAAATGAAGACTTTCTGTATCCTGGAGTCATCAAAATTGCTGCTTGTACGTGAAATCTTCTTGCTGGTAACTTCATATTTCAATCTCCAAGGAATACACCAAATAACTGTTTACAAAGCGTAAGCAAGCCCGTGGCGCTGAGTACTGTTTGTAATGGCTCCTAAACAGAAGAGATGGTGACTCTGAACTGTGTTTGTGCAGATTGGGAAGAATGATTTTCCCATCAGGTGTCTTAATGAAGAGGCTGAGTTTCAGGAATCATTACCCTGATGGGCCCTGTGAACCACTGCCTATTTTAGAAATTGATAATGGTTTCCTCAAACAGAAAAACGGATAAATACCTGGTCTTCACATAGACTAAAAGTTAGCCTAACCCTTGTCCTTGCTGCTTTAACTTCTGAACCTCCTGGCATCAGAGATGTGCTTCCACTGTTCCATGAGACCTTTCCACACAACCTTTACGCTGCTGCTAGGGCCTTCCCAGGTGGCACTAGCGGTAAAGAACCCGCCTGCTGATGCCGGAGACATAAGAGACGTGGGTTCAATCCCTGGGCCAGAAAGATCCCCTGGAGGAGGAAATGGCAATCCACTCCAATATTCTAACCTGGAGAATCTCATGGATAGAGGAGCCTTGTGGGCTACAGTCCATGGGGTCACACAGTCTGACATGACTGAAGCGGCTTAGCATGTATGCAAGAGTTTTATATGTCATAATAGAAAAAACTCATAGTGAACCTGAAGAAGGTATTACTTTCCCCATCTTACCACTGCGGTATAGAGAAGTTAGGAAATTGATATAATGTCACACAGCTTATAGGAGTAAAACTGATATTCATACTCAAATCTGGTAGAATCCAGAGCCTAGGTTTTTCTTTAACCTGGTTTGAGTGGCATCAAAGCAGTTTTATTTTCATTCTAATATGTTCCCAATGACTTTTGTACCACAGTGCCTGCGTTTTACTATTAGAAACAAATTCATTAGGCTTTATCATGGTCTTTTCTATAAGTTCTTTTTAAGAAATGCAATGCTCTTGGAAGGGGTAACATGTTGAGATACTAATTTTCAGAAAATTATTTAAATTATTAAGGTGTGATAAGTTATGGATTAGTTCTGGGTGAGTTGGAGGTAGAATGAGGTCACAAGTCACCTAAAAGGCAGGGACTCAACAGAAATGTGAAAGTTTTAGAGAATGGGAGTGAGGAAGGGGGAGCCCCAAAGGCCAACCTAACTTATATGAGCATTTTCGCAGAGTTTGTTCTGTATTTAAAGGAAACACCTCCTCCCATATCACACAAAGGCCATACAATCTGTAGTATTTATTATAAATAGAAGGATTCAAGGAACACGTTTTGCGTCTTGATATTTTATTGACTGACTGATTGCTAATGCTTTATTTGACAAGTGGAACCAGAGAGCAGCGAGAGTGAGGGTGAGAAAAATGAGGTGGGAAGTAAGAGAGTTGTTCACATGTAAGGATGCACTCCCTGCTGGCCACCACCTCACAGCGAGGCTCTTTGTAGCCACTTGACCACATGGGCATCTCTGGAAGGGCTACCATGAAGAAACTGCCATCTTGAAAAAGCCCATTGGAGGCAGAAATGGAGAGACAATCAATTCCAGGTCTGACACTGATCAAAGTTCACTTCAGAGAGGATGTTATTCCCAACATGTGATTCTTTTAATCTAGCTAATTGCAGTGTTGTTTAGATTTTTACTGTGAATTAACGTCTGTGCTTGCTGGCTAAATTAATTTAGAAGGTATCATATATTTGACCTGAAATGTCACACAGCAAGGAGAACCCACTTGGTTTTCAGGGCAGCCTCACAGCTGCCTAAGCTTTATAACCATGACCCATAGACACTTTTCCCACTGACTCTTTAGTTTACTGCAAATTTAGGAGTTGGTGGAACATTTAAGTCCTTGCTCGGACAGTGAGACTTTATTTTACTGTTGTTGGATCAATTCTATTCTTGACTCTGTGAGTCTATTTTTAATATCTGGTTATAAATGATATGATTCTGACTTTTGAGAATATTGGAGAAACAAGACAACATACAGAATATATTAAATGATTTTTTTTTTTTAGTGAGACCCTGGACAGAAATTGTAGCATGAGTTATAGACCTTAAGAGGTTCTCACTGTCAGGAGGCTATTCATAAAAACACATTGCTTACAGTGGGAGGTACCTGAGGAGCGAGCCAGAGGGTAATTAAAGTTAATTGATATGTTATTGTTCTCTGTGTTGTAGCATTAAACTACAGAGGAAAAAAAATCAGTGTTAACTTGTCAAACTGCTCTTTGATATAACAAAACTGAAAAATAAAGACTTAGTCCTGAGGAACGTATTCATTAGTATTCTCCTGGACCTTGATCTTACTCTCCCACCTAAACAGTATGGTAAGGCATAAAAAAAATTGTTCATTTATCTAATATGCATTTAAAGGGTGCACATTTACTTGAAATGGTGGTTTCTGATTATGGAGAAAGTCACTGAAGTAAAAGACATTTGAATCATTTCATCTACATTAAGTTTAGGCCACAGATCCATAACTACCATAGCAATTTAACCTCTTTGATTATTGTAAACTGGGCTCACTTTTTCCCTTGTCTCTGGTTTCCTCCACAACCTCAATATTCAGACACAGAAATAAAATCTAGTTGAAGGTTGCTACTGCTGCTGCTGCTAAGTCACTTCAGTCGTGTCCGACTCTGTGCTACCCCATAGACGGCAGCCCACCAGGCTCCAGCGTCCCTGGGATTCTCCAGGCAAGAACACTGGAGTGGGTTGCCATTTCCTTCTCCAATGCAGGAAAGTGAAAAGTGAAAGTGAAGTCGCTTGGTCATGTCCAACTCATAGCAACCCCATGGTCTGCAGCCTACCAGGCTCCTCCATCCATGGGATTTTCCAGGCAAGAGTACTGGAGTGGGCTGCCATTGCCTTCTCCAAGTTGAAGGCTAGTCAATGCCAAAAGAGTTAACTAACATCAGAAGTCAAGAGGATAGTTGAATTCCATTTACTCTGCATGTACCACACCCATCCATAAGTTACTAAGGCATCCTCAAATATATTCTGCCTTCCCACTCATGGTATTATTAATATAAAATAAAAAAATAATATAAATATATAATATAAATATTTTCATTTGTGAAAATCAGTAAAATGATTAGGATGGCAACAGCAACAACTAACATTTTGTGAAATATATGTGTCTTAGGCACACATAACTTATTGTTAATCCTCACAATTTTCTGAGTTATAATAAATTATTATTCCTATTTAAATAATGAAATTAACCCCTAGATGCTATCAACTGTTGCTTCCCTCCTCATGTAGGCATTGTCTGTTTGATATCAGGGGTCTATTCCCAAAAAACAAATTTTCTGCATGAAAATATTAAGAGCCCCTTTCCACCTATTTTAAACAATAAAAATTACGATGCGTTATTTGTCAAGCTAAAACCTTGATTCAGGTTCCTAAAAGGCGGTGGAAACTAGTAAAACACAAATAGATAAGAAACTATGGGGCTAGGATGTCAAAGTCCTAAGCCTTTATTTCCTGAGAGACACAAGGAATGTGGCTGTCGACAGTGATTTCGAATGAGCAGCATGACCAATCTTCGTGACAGCAGCCTCCAAGGTGGGTGTGCCCTAGGCTGGCACACCGAGATCTCCATTTCCAAAGGATGCTGGCAGTCTACCAACTGTATTTGGAATGCAATTTGAGGTTGATGTGCACAATGATTTGTTTAAAATGAGGCCCTGACTATAGTTTTGAGGCCCTGACTATAACTGTTTTCTTTTGTAAAAATTACTCAAAGATTATTTTGGTCAGAATTTCTTATAGAAATAAGAAATACAAATAGATGACACAGAGGAATAGAAGAGGTTGTAAAAGGACTATTTGTCAGTCTATGAGCTAGGCTAAGAGGAACCATCCCTGGGACTAAAACCTGGTGTCTAATTTGACACCTAGAGGAAGTAAGTGACCACAGTATAGACTAGATCATCCAGAGGGCAATGGTGGCCTTAGCAGATGGACAGGGCCACCCCCTAGCCCACCTGGGAGGGCCTGGGGAAGAAATATACCAGCCCCACTTTCCCACTTCCCTCTGATCTTTTGTTGATTTCCTACTGGCCAAACCCAAGTAGAAGCCAGTCAATCCTAAAGGAAATCAACCTTGAATAATCTTTGGAAGGACTGATGCTGAAGCTAAAGCTCTGACACTTTGGCCACTTAATGCGAAGAGCCGACCCATTGGAAAAGACTCTGATGCTGGGAAAGACTGAAGGCAAAAGGAGAAGAGGGCAGCAGACGATGAGCTGGTTGCATGGTGTCACTGACTCAATGGACACGAACTTGGGCAAACTCCAGGAGATAGTGTAGAACAGGGAAGCCTGGTGTGCTATCATCCACAGGGTCACAATAGTAGTAGCACATGACTTAAGAACAACACCTGGAAGCCAGAGATCAAGGGAGACTACTGATGGAGTCCATAAATGTCAGCCTTCCAGGACACCAAGTAGGGTATAGAAAAGTGGAAAGTGGATCCAAGGGACAGATTGAAAATACCCATCATAATAAGTAGTTGTGTTTTGCTTTGAATTCTCTAGTTTGACTCTCTTTGTTGAGCTGCTATCCATAAATGGTATCGACCCTCCTGTCCTTTCCCAAATCTTTCAGAAACAAAACATTGAAGTGCGAACCTGATCCAACCCCAAACTCTTACCAATTTCTTATTGCAGAGATTCTCTATGTAAAAACTGTTTCTGCAAACCCTAGTCAGACCAATGAATAACTTGTTCCATGCTCCACACAAGAAAACTCCAAGAGAAATAGGTTTTAGGTCTTCCCTTTGCAATAAAAATATTTGTAGGATGAGTTCTATCTATAGAACTTTATTCAATTCAAATCCCCTGAATTTCCCAAATTGGTTTAGAAGCCTCGGGCATTTCAGAACTACTATTGCCTCCAAAATCTTTAACCAAAAATAGATTCCTACCAGAACACCGCAGCTGCAGACATCAGCAACTTGTAGGAAGTTAAAAATGATACTTCCAGGGACTTAAATCACCCACTGGTCAGCAGCTGATAGGCTAACACCTGCTGCAGCCAAACCATGGGTTGTTGTACCTACTGATAAGCTCCATCTCCACCAAGTTCTCTCGGTCTGTTTTTGCAGCTTTACCCAAATGAAGTGCTCTGAGCCAACACTGCTAATTGTTTGCTAGGTGTACGAGTCAGCCAAAGATCCATGACAGGAACGAAATAGGAGTAAGTCAAGTCATCGATGTCGAGAAACTGGCCCCCAACTCACCCTGCACCCACCTGCGAGAACTCATAACAGCTGAGGGCTGTGACAAGCATAGACTCCTCAGAGGAGAAGCCTGCTGCACTCAGGGCAAGTAAACATCAAAACCCAAGCCAGCGACTGCAAGATCTATATGGTTGTACGTCATTTTCGAGGATGACACTGTGGGTGGTGATTATGCTGTGGACGGGTAGGGATGCTGGAAACTCTGATACAAGATTTCAGGTTCAATCACACTGTGCACTTGTTAAGCCTGCCCTTCAGTATGTGGCCACTGCCGCTGTTTCTAGAACCACAGAATCTTTACTTTCACAGTCCACCAAGTGAGTGATCATTGGTTGCTGTATATGTTTTTGCAGGAATCCTTTTCAATGGTGATACTGGGCTTACTAATGGAAGTTTGTACAGTATCTGTTTTACTCTTGATGACTCCACAGGCCCACAGATAAGCTTCAGAGTCTCCAGAGAGGTGCTTCTTTGGAGTATTTGGTATAATTGTAACGTGTTCCATATTTTTAATCCTTATTCACTAGCTCATTGACAATCATGTCTCTCCCAGCTTAAACCTTCCAAAGCTTTCCTAGTGTAAAAGAATGACTATTGGTAGGAATGTAAATTGATACAGCCACTATGGAAGATGGTATGCTGCGGCTAAGTCGCTTCAGTTGTGTCTGACTCTGTGCGACCCCATAGATGGCAGCCCACCAGGCTTCCCCGTCCCTGGGATTCTCCAGGCAAGAACACTGGAGTGGGTTGCCATTTCCTTCTCCAATGCATGAAAGTGAAAAGTGAAAGTGAAGACGCTTGGTCGTGTCTGACTCTTAGCGACCCCATGGACTGTAGCCTACCAGGCTCCTCTGTCCATGGGATTTTCCAGGCAAGAGTACTGGAGTGGGGTGCCATTGCCTTCTCCGGAAGATGGTATGGAGATTCCTTAAAGAAAATACTAGGAATAAAACCACCATATGACCCAGCAATCCCACTCCTAGGCATATATGCTGAGGAAAGCAAGACTGCAAAAGACACGTGCATCCCATTGTTCATTGCAGCACTATTTACAATCGCTAGAACATGGAAGTAACCTAGATGTCAATAGACTGATGAATGGATACATAAGCTTTGGTACATATACACAATGGACTATTACTCAGCCATAGAAAGGAAAACACTTGAGTCAGTTCTGATGAGGTGGATGAACCTAGAACCTATTATACAGAGTGAAGTAAGTCAGAAAGAGAAAGATAAATATTGTATTCTAACACGTAAATATGAAATCTAGAAAAATGATACTGAAGAACTTATTTACAGGGTAGCAATGGAGAAACAGACATAGAGAAGAGACTTGTGGACATGGGGAGAGGGGAGGAGAGGGTGAGATGTATGGAAAGAGTAACATGGAAACTTACATTGCCATGTGTAAAATAGATAGCCAACGGGAATTTCCTGTATGGCTCAGAAAACTCAAACAGGGGCTCTGTATCAACCTAGAGGGGTGGGGTGGGGAGGGAGAAGGGAGGGAGGTTCAAAAGGTGGGGTATATGTGTATACCTATGGCTGATTCATGTTGAGGTTTGACAGAAAACAACAAGTCTGTAAAGCAATTATCCTTCAATAAAAAAAAAAATGGATCACCAACTCATACCCATGGCTGACACTGTCCATGCCCTGTGTCTCTGACAGCTCTGACTGTGTCTGCCTTCCAGCCATAGATCTTTCTCACTTTGGTCCTTTATACCTGCTGTTCCTACTGCAGGAAAACCTCCCCAACTCATCCTCAATGGTCCCGTCTCTGCTGAAGCGCTACCACTTCAGACGTAATCTAGAAAAATTTCCTGCCCCACCCTAGTCACTTCTATCACATTACCATATATATTTGCTTCATGAAGTGAAATCTTGGTCACTCAGTCCTGTCGATTCTTTGTGACCCCGTGGACTGTAGCCTGCCAGGCTCTCCTGTCCATGGAATCCTCCGGGCAAGAATACTGGAGTGGGTAGTCATTCCCTTCTCCAGGGGATCTTCCCAACTCAGGGATTGAACCTGGGTCTCCTGCATTGTAGGCAAACTCTTTACATCTGAACTACCAGGGAAGCCTATTTGCTTCATAACACAGATTAAAATTAAAATAAACTTAAAAATATTTGTTACTTACTACCACTTCCTTTCCCTATAGAACTCCCAGTTCCTAGAGGAATCCTCAGTGTAAGTGCTGAATAAACATTTGTTTATGGATTTCTTAAATCTAAATTCCACCTGACCATCCATCATCTACCTGTCAATCAGTTTGCAATATTTATTTGCAAAATTGTGTGAAGATGAGTGTGTTAGTGTGTGTGATGATGGTGCATAGGTAGTGGGGTGATGGGAATATAGAAGAAATGAAAGAAGTACATCTTTGTTTGCAGAACAGGAGAGTCATCATTTTGCCAGGTTTGAGAAATATTCAGTTCAGTTCAGTTCAGTTTATTTGCTCAGTCGTGTCCGACTCTTTGCGACCGCATGAATCACAGCACGCCAGGCCTCCCTGTCCATCACCAACTCCCAGAGTTTACTCAACCTCATGCCCATCGAGTCGGTGATGCCATCGAGCCATCTCATCCTCTGTTGTCCCCTTCTCCTCCTGCCCCCAATCCCTCCCAGCATCAGGGTCTTTTCCAATGAGTCAACTCTTCGCATGAGGTGGCCAAAGTATTGGAGTTTCAGGTTCAACATCACCCCTTCCAAAGAACACCCAGGACTGATCTCCTTTAGGATGGACTGGTTGGATCTCCTTGCAGTCCAAGGGACTCTCAAGAGTCTTCTCCAACACCACAGTTCAAAAGCATCAATTTTTTGGTGCTCAGCTTTCTTCACAGTCCAACTCTCAAATCCATACATGACCACTCTATTCTTTTGCATTGATCACTGAGGAAGGCTTTCTTATCTCTCCTAGATATTCTTTGGAACTCTGCATTCAAATGGGCATATCTTTCCTTTTCTCCTTTGCTTTTCACTTCTCTTCTTTTCACAGCTATTTGTAAGGCCTCCTCAGACAACCATTTTGCCTTTTTGCATTTCTTTTCCATGGGGATGGTCTTGATCCCTGTCTCTTGTACAATGTCATGAACCTCCATCCATAGTTCATCAGGTTCTCTGTCTATCAGATCTAGCCCATTAAATCTATCTCTCACTTCTGTTGTATAATCATAAGGGATTTGACTGAGGTTATACCTGAATGGTCTAATGGTTTTCCTTACTTTCTTCAGTTTAAGTCTGAATTTGGCAATAAGGAGTTCATGATCTGAGCCATAGTCAGCTCCCAGTCTTGTTTTCGCTGACTGTATAGAGCTTTGCATCTTTGGCTGCAAAGCATATGGAAAATATTGATTTCATGTTAAGCACATATATGTATGCATTTTCATATAAATTCACATCATAGTAGGGCTTACCTAATGGGTTAAGCCAAGTTGGAAAATCATTACTACTGTGGGTATTTCTTATCCACATTGTTATTTACATTAATTTCCTAAAGGAAAAGGGAAAAACAAGTCCTCACACTCTTTACTGTCCCTCAGCCAAAACAAGAAGATCTGCTCTAATCACCATGAAACTAACACAGAAAATAGGACTTTTACTTACCCTGTTTATTAAAAAAAACTACTTAAAATTTCTCTGCCTCAATTTTCTCAAACCAGCTTCTTTATGTGAGTAATAAAATGACTTTCTCAAAGTTATACGCATTAGTCTCTAGAAGATGGTAAAATATCTTTTCCGCAGGCAGATTTCTCAAAGGTTTCACATTATGCTTTCTCATTGCCACAGTCATTAGGAACACAATCAACTAACATATTTTGCCCATGAGTTACCCTCTGACCTCACGGAATTAATACTATATTTTAAACTAGGGGGGGAGAATTCGCTAAGCCTTAGTGGGAGCATGGCTGGTACATAAAGCCCTTATAATGTGTTTTGAGCTGCTTTCAGTTACTCATATTGGATGTTTGATGTACCCATTCTGTTTTGCTTTCCTCTGAAATAATTCATTTGCCTTCTAAATGGAATCATGGACATACTTAATAAAAATGGTAATACTTCAAAGGGTGCATGGTTATAACCCAAGGATTGACGTAGAGGAAATTTCAGTGAGTGAAGGTGGGGGTGGTATGTGGAGGCTGAAGAAGGGTTTAGGGAATTCATTAAGTGATCGTGAGCTTCATGACAGTTCTCTTTTGAAAGATATTGAGTTGTAGTTAGGATTCTTTTTGAAAATTTTATCTGTGGGTTAGCGTGCCTTTCTCTGGAGGATCTTTCATAAGCAGTCACAAATGAGAGAATAGCAGAGGACTGCTATGTTGAAAATTAGACTGGAGAACAGATTTTTTTTTTTAACTTTTTAGTTTGTATTGGGGTAGAGCCAATTAACAGTGCCGTGGTAGTTTCCGGTGAACAGTGAAGGGACTCACCCATCCATATACATGGATCCATTCTCCCCCAAACCCCTCTCCCATCCAAGCTGCCACATAACACTGAGCAGACTACCCTGAGCCATCCAGGGGGTCCTTGCTGGTTATCCATTTTAAATACACCAGTGTGTATGTCTGTCCCAAACTCCCAAACAGATTTGACGGCATCAACTCTCACATCCCAGCTCAAGTAAGTCTTGATCACAGGTGAACCTCTCTGATCATAGAGAAATGATTTAAAGAAGACAAAGAGAAATTTCCACAAATGATGGTCAACCTGGGGACCTAAAATCCAACACTGAGCTTTGGATTCTATGTCCTCTTCCTCTGGCCTTCCATCTCCAAAAGAGAATCAAAAGCCTAATGGGGGGAAGGGCAGGAAGCGATTCAGCTCTATCTTATCCGCAAGCTAGT
Organism: Cervus elaphus; assembly: GCF_910594005.1. NCBI lineage: Eukaryota > Metazoa > Chordata > Mammalia > Artiodactyla > Cervidae > Cervus > Cervus elaphus. The sequence goes on along the minus strand of NC_057846.1, from coordinate 20,638,167 downwards.
GGCATCCATACTCATCTTTCCCTCACCCTTCATTCACACGCTGCCCTTTCCCCATAGCTTCTCCTTCACTTCCATCATCTCACAGTTTACCCCTAAAAAACTGCAGCCAAAGGGACAACTTATGCCCCCAAAATTGATGTGAAAGTGAAAAGTGTCAGTCACGTTCAACTCTTTGTGACCCCATGGGCTGTAGCCTGCCAGGCTCCTCTGTCCTTGAAATTCTACAGACAAAAATACAGGAGTGGGTTGCCATTTCCTCCTCCAGGGGATCTTCCTGGCCCAGGGATTGAACCTGGGCCTCGCACACTGCAGACAGATTCTTTACCATCTGAGCCACTGGGGAAGCCCTAAAGTTAATTACTGCTGAGCTATGCAGAGACCTGGAAAACCAATACATAGTCTTTTTGATCCTTGAAGTTACAAACCACACACAGAGGTCCGTGAGACACCTGCGGATAATCTTAACTGCATCTTTCTGCCAAGAAGACCACAGGTCCTGCTGACCTTCACTGAGAAAGGAGAGAAGTCCATACTGAGAGGGGAAAACCTGAACATAGAGATTGCTTTACATCTGAGGAGATGAAAAAGGAGTTCCTCAGGCAATATTGACCTTAAAAATGTGGTAACATCTCAGAACTACTTAGAGGCGAAACATCTAGATTCTTGGAAATCACCCAAACTTTTGGAATCAGAATTTCTGGAAGTGGAGTCCTGCAGACAGCACTGCAAATAAATGTGGTGGTTGTGTCTGTCTGCTGATTGAGAAAAATAATTTTTCATGTGCGTCTGCTGAAAAAAAAAAGTGTTTTTTTTCACTAGATGCCTGCAGGTTTGTGTGATAAAACCCAATATATTGAGGATGGTAGAGGTTGATTAGCAGCAGCAGCAGCAGAGGTCAATAGTGATATTAGTATTAGTTCGTATCAGTGGTTTGTCAATTTTTTGGTTTAAAAACTCTCTCATTTAAAAAAAAAAATGAAAGACTCCCAAGAGCTTTTTGTTTAGGGGATTAGATTTATCAATATTTATGTTGGAGATATAAAATGAGAAGTTAAAAAATATATGTGTTTAGGAAATAATCTAAAACAACAAAAATTAAACCTGTTATATGTTAAAAATAGCATGTATTTGTATGGCAGAAACCAACACAATATTGTAAAAATTAAGAAAAAAAAAAGTTAATCCACATCACTCAAGGCCAGATTTGCCATCAGAGAGGGATATAGATACTGGATAGATGAGTTTACATTTATACTTGGGTTCTGGTTATATTTATTATTTTCTGGTTTGCTATTTCATAAGAAATATGTAGCCTTTTATAACAAAATGAATAATGGAAGAAATGAAAATAACCATAGCTATATTTTCCAAACTGAAGCTAATATGAGAAGAGTGGCATTATTCTACATTTTTGCAAATCTCCACTGTCCAGCAGAACACAGCTGGAATCTCCCACATGCTGCTTCGTTCAGTTGGTTGCAAAACCCCAGGGTGTGTGACTCCTGACGTCGGCAGGAGAGTTCTTTACCACTAGAGCCAGCTGGGAAGCCCAGTGTAAACCAGGCAACTAGTGGGAAGCCGTTGTATAGAACAGAGAACTCAACTCTATGCTCTATGGTGACCCAGATGGGTGGGAGGGAGGTCCCCGAGGGAGGGGGTCATATGTATACAGATTCACTTCATTGTACAGCAGAAACTAACACAAAATGGTAAAGCAATGATACTCCAGTTAAAAAAAAAAAAAAGGAAAAAAAGACTTTAGGCATTTAGCAAGAGCTTGCCAGAAGGCCCCGGGACTGACTTGCCAGGCATCCCTCAGCCCTTCCAGATGGCCCCAATCGATGTCTCTGGGCTCCTCCCAGGCCAGCTTTGCTAGTGTGGGTTCAGCTCCAGGTGAGGGAATCCTTCGGCAGAAGGCCCGGCACGGAAACTTACAAATGTGTGTGTGTGCTCAGTCATGTCCAACTGTGTGCCACCTTATGGACTGTAGCCCACCAGGCTCCTCTGTCCGTGGGATTTTCCAGGCAAGAATACTGGAGTGGGTTGACATTTCCTTCTCCAAGGGATCTTCCTGACCCAGGGCTTGAACCCACATCTCTTGCATCTCCTGCACTGGTAGGCAGATTCTTACCATTGGCACCAGATGGGAAGCCTGAAAATTTAAAATGCTGAGACGCAAATCTGGGAAAAAGAAGAGGAAGTCCCAACTCTGTGTCACCTGGGCTGGAGCCAAGAGTATTTTCCACATTTAATGCCTCTCTTCTCTCTATTGATCCTTCTTAGGCAAACAAAAGACGACATAGACCTTCTGGCATACACACATGATTTCTTCCAGTATTATTCAAACTATCAAACAGCATGATGAAAACTGGAATAACTATACCTCTAGGAAAGTAAACCCTCACAAACTCTTGAAAGCTATTGTGTGGCAAAACTTAAGATCTATTAAAATTTAAAAGAAATAGATGGCTGCCTGATTTTTAAATATAAATATTTTCTTGATCTTAGTGATAAGTGAAATCACTCAGTCGTGTCTGATTCTTTGCGACCCCGTGGACTGTAGCCTACCAGGCTCCTCCATCCATGGGATTCTCCAGGCAAGAACACTGGAGTGGGTTGCCATTTGCTTTTCCAGGGGATCTTCCCAACCCAGGGATCACACCCGTGTCTCCCGCATTGCAGGCAGATGCTTTAACCTCTGAGCCACCAGGGATCTTGACCAAGTATAATTAAATGTCCCGCAAATGAGTGTCTCGCTGTATTGTGTCTCTTTTATTCAACCAAGTGATGTGTTTCTCATCACACACTATTTAAAAAGTTCATCTAACTGTGGTGCTGGAGAAGACTCCCGAGTCCCCTGCACTGAAAGGAGATCAAACCAGTCAATTCTAAAGGAAATCAACTTTGAATATCCACTGGAAGGACTGATGCTGAAGTTGAAGCTCCAATACTTTGGCCATCTAATGCAAAGAGTTGACTCACTAGAAAAGACTCTATGATGTTGGGAAATACTGAGGGCAGGAGGAAAAGGGGGTGACAGAGGATGAGATGGCTGGATGGCATCATCAACACAATGGACATGAGTCTGAGCAAACTCAGGGAGATGGTGAAGGATGGGGAAGCTGGGTGTGCTGCAATTCAGAGGTCACAAAGAGTCAGGCACAACTTAGCTACTGAACAAGACCTAAAATGAAGTGATACTATGTCTTTCTCTTAATGAAGTCAATTAGCATTTTAGGACTTCGAGCAAAGTCTTCTCTTTTTTGCTACCCAGTATTTCAACAGACTACCTATTCTATCAAAGAAAGAGTAAAAAAGAAAATGCATACACAAACATGCCTTCTTTAAGTTTGGGAAAAAACATAATGAGGTGTAGGGATTTTCCTGGTAGTCCAGTGGTTAAGCTTCAAAGTGGTTGTCCAGTGGTTAACTGCATCAAATGCAAGGGACATGGGTTCAATCCCTGGTCAGGGAACTAGGATCCTACATGTCACATGGTGACCAAAAAATAAACTAAAACAAATAATAATAAAATTTAAAAACCTTGAAACATAATGAGGTACAGTCTGGCCATTGGTGACAAAGACCACATTGGTGCAGAAGAAGTTAAATATTGTCTGATCTCTTTTCTCACATTTTAACCACAGAATCATTTTGATCTCCGAGCTGTTTCTAATTAGGTGTTAATGACCTCAGAGTTGTGTGAGTTTACCATGTTCTGTTCCTCATTTGATTTTCCCCTTGGGCTAAAACAATACCAAGAGGACTGAAATGAAGATAAAATACACCTCTATGGTCCCAATGGCTATTGAATCAGAGATATATAAATACAGAGAAGTCCAGAGGGAACAATTATTATTAACACTAGTTCCATGACCTATACCAACCAAGAAAAGAAAGTAATTATACTGCTTTTGTGTGCTGGGCCAAGAGGGGTCCTCAGACTCAGAAATCATGAATGAAACAAAGATACAGGGTACCACTGATGCTTTGAAGGCTGGAAGTTTAGGAACCAATGGCCACTCAGTACAGAAGGAATGTAAAATACCACACACCATCCCTGGGAAGTGTCAGAAAGAAAATGCTTTTTTGTTTTTTTCCAAAGTAAAACAGCCACACTTATCATTAACCTCTACAACAAGAACTAAGTAAATGAGAAAATAATAAAGGAAGGAAAAAATAGATGTAATGTATATGGTGCCTTTTAGCACAATGCCATACTACCTAAGAGATTTCCAGAATGATGTACTGTAGACTTTACAGGGAATTCAAAAGGACAAAGAATGTCTTCTAATCAGTGAATTTAATGATTATACACATATACGGTTGCACCCTCTATATCCCAGCTTCCTATTTGTGAATGAAAGAGCTTGAAGTAAATATTTAGTCTCTAGTAATCCTCGGTGCAGCATTTTATTTATTTTTAAAGTTGCACATTATAACTATAACTGGCAATGCCTCTTACTAAGGACTTATTCATTTGTTAAAAAATATCAACAGATTTTAGCCAAGGATTAAGAAGAAAAAGAGTTACCAAACAAAACTTCAGATATTGTAAAACAAGATGAATCATCTTGAAGTACTGGTAAACCCATAAATCTTGAACAGTCTCAAAAATATGCCTGAAAATAAAATGACTTGAGTATCATTTAAAGAGGAGAATTGAAAAAAAAAAAAACAAAGAAAAGAAGAGGCGGAAATAAAAGCAATATCCCTTTACAGCATATTGACTGAGCTGGTAAAGTCACCACGATTAAAATGAAGTAATTCACTTTGAACTAACTCTAGTTGACTCGGCTAATGTGCCTGAGGATTGTCTGTGGCAAGCCCAGAGGAAATCTTTTGTGCTTCAGTTAGCAATAAAGCTTGGAAATCATTATTCTTTCAAAGATGAACATAGATAACAGAGGAAACCAGAAATGTCTGTTGTCTTGTGTTATATGTTCAGACTACAAGCTGTCTAGCCATTTTGCTTCCTCATGGGTCAGGATTTCAGACATGGACTCATTTAAATCTCATCAAATCTTCTGCACATAAAAATTCCATCAATCAACCCATCTAGACTATTAACATGACAACACACATTGTTTAGGATGCGTCCAAAACAGAATAGAAAATTGAATTGATGGCATTAAAGGTTAACTCTGACTCATGAAACCAACAAAATTAGCTAAGATTTTTTGTTATTAACCAAAACGCAAGATCGGTGGTTCTGTGGTCTTTTCCGGTGGGCTATCCATACAGCTGTATATCCCATCCTATGTTGTTTGTGGAAAACCCAACACTCTGTTAGGAACAGATGTTTTGCCATCTTTGGGTGGGAGAGCAGTGGTGGGATTAAGAAGCCCCTCTGATTCTTGTACTTCTTGCTCTGCCCTGATAAACATGTAACTTCCATTTCAGGAGTGCTCCTTGATGCCTGCATATCCGAGTCCCTACAGAATACTAACTCCCACCACCCCCCAAACAAAAACAAAGCAAAGTCTGCTGAACACCCAGCTTCCGCCTCTCTAGGAGTTATTTATGCGGTAAATTTACGACATATTTTTACAGGTTAGTCAGTGTCACATTGCTCACTTCCACGGTTTTAGATGCAGAAATGAATCGTCTCTCTGTTCTTTGGCAAGATAAATGCCTCCTTTTTGATGCTTTGATGCCACTGTGTAAAAGACAGCGAAGTGAGGTACATGAAACTGGGTTAAAAAGCTTAATATAACTGTACTGGGTTGACAAAGCACAGGATTAAAATTCAGTCACGCATGCAAAAAAATGTAATAAATGAATGAAAATGTGTGTTATGGGTCATTTCTGCTTTAATAGCACCTTTGTGCTATGGAATCCAAATAGCAACAGTCATCTTATCCACGCCTCACAAATGAAATAACATTAGGTTTCCAGGCACCTAATGACACACAGCTAGCACAGAATGAGGCTCGTGCCCATGGATTTATTTGATGTAAACACCCAGGGCACATAGAGACAACTTATCAGTCCCCGATAGGACTCCATTTAAAGCTGCTGCAACATTGATACTATGGTTCATCTCCATTTTTCAGCTAAATGGAGGTTTTCTTTTTCACTTCATATAAAGTCTTCAACCAGCTCAAGACTTCTAATAAATTGCAAACTCTGTAACAATATATCTTCTATTATGCCGCGTGTTACTTTACTAAGACAGGAAATTAAAGCAATAAAACACTTACAAAATGGGAGGGCACATTTAGACACTCATTTTTCTTATGTCCCCATATTATTCTTCAAAAGGCCTTTTATGATACTAATATTAAATTCTTTGAAGTCTGAAAAATCTGTTGAAAGTGTAGAATTTCTAAGATATAGAGCCCAAACACTGCCTCTCCTCATGCATTTATTAAAATGGAATGTGTGGTAGAAAATCTTAAAACACAAAATACAGTACAGTTAAATAATATATGACCAGATATATTTCAAGTCCCCATTAGAGAGTCCATTGTGTGGAAATTTGATTGAAGGCTCAGGAAAATCTATTTTGCTTTTTCTCACCTGATGTGACCAAATGCACAACACATGTGGTCATTTGTACAAAATGCTGGTAACTGCAAAATGAAGCGCTGAGAACCAGACAAATACGGTAACGGTCACTTACGCAGCCTGTTCATATAAAAGAAATTGAATCAAGCTTACGAGGCTGTGCATTTTTTATTAACCTCCTGGAAAAAAGGTCAGACAACTGTTCTTTTAATAGTAAGAGCACTATGTGAAAATGGCTAAAAGAGAAATGTAAAAAACTGCCATATATTCTAGGCGGTATATTAGGCAATTTTATTGAACAGCTTAGAGATGTGCGGAGAAGCCCCCTTCATTGGCTACTATGAAAAAAGATGAAAAACTACTATTCTGTTTCAGCAACAAGCATTTCCGTCCAACCTTACAGAAAAAGAAGTAGAAAGAATAGAAATGGATAGGAGGAAAACCTCTGAAAGTGAAAATTTAAGAGACAGGAAAGCTCATAAAAAACGTCTCCTCCCTCCTCTCACTCTTCACACCCACCTACCTGGGCCTCCTCCCTTCTCCCCTCCTTCCTCCCCTCTTTTTGCAAAGGTTTGCCAAAAACAAAAAAAAAAAGAAAGCCGGCTGAAGGATGGTGAACATTCTTTCCCCTGAAGACTACACGAAACTCCAACTTCCCATTAGATGAAACTGCAACATTGCCTGAGCAGTGCAGGAATTTTTCTCTTCTTTGGAAACCCCCAAAACAGTTGATCTCTTTCTCAACATGTCACTTGAAACAACAGCTATTTAGCAGGTGCGAACGTTCCAATTAAATAGCAAGTGCTTTTTGGAGGCGATCCTAACAGCCTTTGCAGGGTCGGGCTCCATCCCAAACCACTACCTCTCCTCGCTCAGTTGATTAGGGTCAGCAGTTTAAAATTAGAAAATGAAGCCCTTGAACCTCTTGTCACCACTATAGACACACTTGCTAACATTAAAGGATCTTCCACACACCAAAGGGAAGTCAAACTCTCCTGCCTGCTGCTAGTTTACTCCAGTCCTTTACCAATTTCTCTCGCTGTCTCAGAAATATCTTTTTTACTTTTTTTGAAACACTGTGCTGAATTCAGTGACAAAATTAGCGGGTCCAATCTGAGGCATTAGTCCTCAATAACTTATGTTTCCCTTCTTTTCTGCCATGGTTCCTCTCTGCTGGAATTCTGAAGCAATCAACTACCTGGGGACACTTCTCCCCAGAGACCTTTCTTAGTACACTATATCAATTAACACAAAAGCAATTGTGGACCCCCTGCATTACCCAGCACCACCATCTGGTCTCCCTGGTACTGCATGGAGGGGGGCATATTTCAATTTGTCAAAACAATGCAAATTTCCCAAATTATTTTCAAATTATGCATGTTTACTTTAATGTGGTGCCTATTCATCTCTTAAAAGGTGTTTTGCAAATTCTTCTAAATTGATTCTCCCTCCAGCTTGCCTGGTTGCTCTCTCTCTCTCTCTCTGTCTGTCTCTCTCAGGCAGGAAAAAATTGGGATTATAAAGACTGAAGTTTAACTCAAAAGAAATAAGAGTTTGTAAAATTTAAATAGCTTACCAACCAAAAGTGAAAGTGAAATTTGCTCAGTCATGTCCAACTCTTTGTGACCCCATGGATTATGCAGTCCATGGAATTCTCCAGGCCAGAATACTGGAGTGGGTAAACTTTCCCTTCTCTAGGGGATCTTCCCAACCCAGGGATCGAACCAAGGTCTCCTGCATTGCAGGCAGATTCTTTACCAGCTGCGTCACAAGGGCAACCCAGGGAAATGACAAATTATTAGATGTGTGTTCATACCGCACAAGTTCCCTTGCCAGTTGTCCAGTGATTAATGGGGAGGGGATATCATTTTTATGCAGCAAAACTCAATATTATCTGAGAGATACCAAAAAGACTCTCCCATCAAAGAAAATTGTCCCAAAAATCACATTTGCCACTCTTTCCCTTTAAGGCTTTGCAAATTCCTGCTAGAATATAAGCAATTAATTTGAAAGTATTAATAAATTAAGTCATTTTTCACGCATTTTAATGAATTGACTTGGCAGATGAGTTTGGCTGTTGCTTTGGAATGTTCTGATGTGACGACGAATGGCAGGCGAGCTCTAGATCAATGCTCGCCACTGCGGTCGCCACTGGCCACCTGTGGCTGTAATTTTAAATGTAAACCAATTAAAATCAAATACACTTTTAGAAACCCAGCTCCTCAGTCAGAGGAGTCACATTTTATGTGCTCGGTAAACTACATGTGGCTGGTGACTGCCGTATTGGACGACACAGTATGTTGTCCAACACATCTCATCAGTCCTAATGGGCCCACTAACATAGGAAGCTCCAGATAAAGGCTAACTGGCAGTATGCGCACATCATTGTTCTTGATGTTAAAGATGGAAAAGTTGAAAGTGTTAGTTGATCAGTTGTGTCGACTCTTTGCAACCCCATAGATTGTAGCCTGATGGGTCAGGCTCCTCTGTCCATGGGATTCTCCAGGCAAGATTACTGGAGTGGATTGCCATCTCCTTCTCCACGGGATCTTCCCAAACCAGGTAACGAACCCAGGTCTCCCTAATTGCAGGCAGATTCTTTACCATCTGAGCCACCAAGAAAGAGGAAAATGGTCCCCAAAGCAGGCAGGACATGGACAAAAGAACAAATTGCAACTTGCCAGGCTTTGGCTGAGAGTGAAACAAAGGAGGATCCTACATTCCTCCCACACATCCTCCATCTGACTTTTGTCTGTAGAAAAACTTCAGCCAAAGAACAAGTTTAACCAGAGAAGTGGAAAAAAAAAAAATGAAGAAACAAGGAGAAAGAAGTCTAAGAAGAATAGTAACACTAGTTTAGTCAAGTTTAGTTAAGTATCTTTCGTTTCTTCTCAAGCAATACAGATAATATTCTGAGCCATATCCTATGAGCTGTCTTGTAGATATGGAAACCCCTACCAGGTAGAAAAGGTTAACTACATGATGATCAGGCTGTAGTCATGACATAAGTTGCCACAATCCCGAGAACTGTCGTCAAAGAAATGGGTACAAACACCCTGGAACTGAAGATTAACTATACTCAAATCATGGACAGAGGAGCCTGAAGGGTTACTCTTCCTAGGGTTGCAAAGAGTCAGACACGACTGAAGTGACTTAGCATGCAAGCATGCAAACCACACAAGAAGACGCTGATCAGACCCCCGATGACCAATTTCAAGACGACAGTCAGAGCTGATTGTGCTTTTTCTGCATGCCGCCCCCTCCCTCCGTCTGTAAAAGCTCTTACCCACTGACTGTCAGTAGGGCTAGTCTGTCTTTGAACAGGAGTCTGCCACCCTCCCCCGCAACCCCTCAGTAGCCAACATTTAAAATAAAGCAAACTTTCCTCTTCCTCAACCTTGCCTCTTTATTGGCTTTTGGACGGCAAGCCATCAGACCCCCGTGTTCGGTGACAAGTGCGAAATCTTTCCACTAGCATGAGATGTATTTGAAAGATGAGGATATCTTGGTTTGCCGGGTTGTACTTAATTGAACAGATTTATCTCATTGCATGCACTCTTTTGGCCAAGGAGTGTCCACTGGTGCCTCTGCTAATGTCATCACTCTTCACCCTGCTCAGCCAGGAGTCCTGAGTGGAGCTGATTCTGACCCCAGTTCCGTGAAATGACCCCGGGCTGGCGGATTCGAGTCTTGCAACTCTCCAGCTAGAGAAAGGACTGAAAACTCTGCTGTCCCTGAAGCCGAGTTGGTCAGGTCCCACTAGCAGTGATCCTGGCCTCCTGCCTGAGTGACCAGGATGGACTGCTCCCTCCCCCCATTCTTAGAGTTGCTCCAAAGAGGATGTGTCTGACCAGGAACCACCTTACTCCACCCAGGAGGCCAGCCCGGACTGATGGCCACAGAGAGGACAGAAGAGGCAGAGGAGGTAAGTGGCTGGGTCTTAGGACTGCATGTCAGGCACCGGATCTATTCATGTTCAAAGCTGGTTCTTCCCAGATCAGTAAGATTCTCTCCATTTCCATACGGAATACAAACTTCTCTCTTATCCGTGGACACATGTCTACATGCATAGGCACGCACACAGCTTGTAAGAGACCTGCAAGTTGTGCGGAGTGGACTAAAGAGCTTTTTTCCGGCAGAGAGGACTATCCAAGAAGACCCTGGGGCAGGAAAGAGCCTGGCAAATTGCAGCAATGAAAGAAGGGCAGCGTGGTGAAGAGTCACAAGCTGGTGTGAATGGCATTGCTAGAGACAGAGACGTGGGGTGGAGATGGGGGTTTATTTCACAAACAAGGAGGAAAACATAAGATGACTCTATTCGGGTGAGTGACAACCCTTTGGCTGTTCCAATACGTTGGAGAGAAATCAGGCCAGAAACATAGTGTCCAGTTAGGAAAGTCAGATGGGGGACTGGTGGATTGGACAGGATGCTGGCAGGAGGGTACAGAAAGGCTGGTGGGGGTGGGATGTAGTTTGAGTCTAGAATCATCAAGATTTTTGGCTGGAGCACCTGGGTGGGTAGTGACAGGACTGACCAAGATGAAGGACCAAGGAAGGAAGAGAAGAGATTGGAACTCACAGTGTACCCCATCCTTTGATGAAAAGGATAATGTGGACCATCCAAATTAAATCCACACTTACAAATGAATTCTCCATTCTTAGAGTTGGAAATTGCCCTGAGGAAACATTGAGTCAAAAATACAACTCAGGCTTAAATCCCACAGGCCCAATACTATCAAAAGATTTTAACTGCTAACTTGTTTTTGGACAATTAGGGTACCGCTTATTAGATTATAATAATGTTCCAAAAATACCACTTCTAAGATGAGAGTTTGATTCTATTCTAGTACTTTCCTAGTGCTCCTGCCTTTTATTCTTTCTCTTGTGCTTAAGATGAGTTGATTTTACTCTAATTGTCTTCTATCGTACTCATTTGCTTTCTTTTATGCATTCATTTATGTATTTCTTTTCTTACGATATGACCTAGTAGGTTCATATACCATTGAACACTACTCTGTATTTTTGATCTCGAGTGATTTAAGCCACCTGATGAGTCTAAGTTTCCATGACTATATTATATCATAGCAACAACAAGAGCCATCACTTAATAAACACTTTATACGGGCTTACCAGGTGTCACTAGTGGTAAAGAACTCACTTGCCAATGTAACAGACATTAAAGACATGGGTTCAATCTCTGGGCCAGGAAGATCCCCTGGAGAAGAGCCTGGCAACCCACTCCAGTATTCTTACCCGGAGAATCCCATGGACAGAGAAGCCTGGCATGCTGCAATCCACAGGGTCACAAAGTTTGACACAACTGAAGTGACTTAGCATGCAACATGCATGCACAATAACATGCATTAAATCAACCTCCACAACAACAATACAAGGTAGTCCCATTGTTCCATTTTACAGATGAAGAACTAAGAGCAGATTTAAGTAAGGTCCCAAGGTCACAGAGAGCTGAAATTTGCCCCAGGATGTTTGCATTCAGAAGCTACAGTCTGATTCTGTGCTACCTCCTAGGTCATGTGACTGGATTCAGTCCACACCGCCATAGCCAGTATCTTGGTTCAGATGCAAGGAAATGAAATGCTATGCATAAATCGGTCTTACCTTTCTAGATGAAAAAAAAATATTAAAGCAGAATTTCAAGCCTATGATAAAATCATATGCCATAGACTATGATACACTGATTAGAAAATTCTTAAAGAAAAATTTCCTTTTAACAACATTGGCCTGGGTCAGGGGAAGGGGTGGAAGCTGCTGCTGCTGCTAAGTCACTTCAGTCATGTCCAACTCTGTGCGACCCCACAGACGGAAGCCCACAGGCTCCTCTGTCCCTGGGAGTCTCCAGGCAAAAATATTAACTTGAGTTGTCATTTTCTCCTCCAATGCATGCATGCAGGCATGCTAAGTCACTTCATTCGTGTCCAACTCTGTGCGACCCCGTGGACAGAAGCCCACCAGGCTCCTCTGTCCACAGGATTTTCTAGGCAAGAATACTGGAGTGGGTTGCCTTTTCCTTCTCCAAAGGGGGGTGGAAGGCTTCCTGTCATTTCATGTCATGGGTAGCATGGGGATGCGGCAGCTGAGAAGGCGGTGGCCCTGGTCAGGTTGACCATGCCCTGCTGGGACACTCAGGAGTGGAGGTACTGTTTGCACTTAGCAATGTATGTGGTCCCATGTGGGGCTCAAAGCAGAAAATGTATTCTCTGATCCAAGAGGGTGGGAAGTATTGAGATGTCCTCCTGAGCAGGAGAAAATTCATATTTTTAAGGATATCATAACGCTTCCTAAATTTTTTCTCTCTCTACAGTGACAATTCTCATGAAATATCTTCCTGCATGCTTGTTTGTAAAAGGGGAATCAGTGTTTTTGAGGAAATGAGCTTTAAAATAGCGAAGCAGACCTTTTCCATCTTTTAATGAAGACTTTTATTTTATCTCAACCCTGACAGGACAAGGCAACTTAAAGCGTTAACCACAACAAAAATTTCTTTAGGCAAGTTGAAGTCATCTCTATCTCTAGTCTTTTTTCATTGCAATTTATTAGTGATGGCAGATGCTCTTCTGAAGCTAGTACTGAAAGCACATTTTCTCTATGATTTCATTTCCAATGGGTTTTAAGATTTTTGAAGGCAAGGATTGTAACTTCATGCCCCTTTATGCTCATCAAAGCAGCTTCTAGAGTTCCTTGTGTGCAGTAGGTGCTAGTTGCCTGGGAAAAAGCACTTTAATATTTCTGTGATATTTTGTGTCATTCTTAGTGAAACTGTAGAGGAAACATTTAGGGATTAGTGTTCCCTACCCAGTACATAGTTTGCTTTCCTTCTTTTTTTTTATCATTTATTTTTAAGATTTTTTAATTGGAGTATAATAGCTTTACAATGTTGTGTTGGCCTCTGCCATATAACACTGAATCAGTTATAATTATATAAATACACACACACATATCCCCTTTCTCTTGAGCCCCCCTCCCTATACCCATCCCACCCCTCTAGGTCATCACAGAGCACCAGGCTGGTCTCCCTGGGCTAGCTTCTCACTAGTTACCTATTTCACACATGATAGTGTATATACGTCATTGCTACTGTCTCAATTCATCCCACCCTCTCCTTCCCCCACTGTGTCCACAAGTCTGTTGTCTATGTCTGCATCTCCATTCCTTTCCTGCAGGTAGGTTCACAGGCTTTTGAGGCCCCAGTATCTTCTGATGGTTTTTGTTGATTTTCTTCCTCTTACATGAGTGTTGATTTCTTTGGTACCAGGAAACCAGTCCTAATGAAAGTGGTTGATAATAACAACACAAAATATTTGAATAATGCTTTAAGATCTTCAATTATTTTTCCGATTCATCCCTTCATTTCCATGGCACCTCCCACAATCCAATTACCAATCTATTAGGATCTTTGATTGGAGTTTTCTGCTCTGTATCACATCATGATAGATGCCAGAACAGCTGATTGTCACTACTGAATTTCAGAGTTTTCCTGCTTCATATAGAGTCAGTGAATTAGTGTGGCTATAATTTCAACCACCATGACATTCTGTCATTAAGAGCCTCTTCATTTCCTACGAGTTTCGTGTTGAGTCATCCAGATAGCCTGATTCCATCCCTAATAAACACTGGGAGAGGAGCAGGAAATAGCCGTTTCAGCAGGTGGCACCCCACATATCTGCAATTTCTGTTCCTCCTTTAGGCAACACAGTTGAAGGCTGCATGATGAATGAGCAACCGTTGATTGGTCCTATTGTGCATTTGTGATTCTCCTCTTTTTATGTCTAATTTTAGGATGCAGAAAATGCTCTGGGGGATCAAAAGCAGATACGTGACACATGCGCCAAGATAAAATATAACAATGACATGTGGTCAGAGGATTTTTTTTTTTCCCTTCAGAATATCTTGGACTGACAGCAAGTTCCTATGGTGGTAGCTGTGTGCCCAAAGCTGCCTAGAGATGCTGAAATTTGTCCTTCAAAACAGAAACTCCTTACCTCCTCCATCTCTCTCTCTCTCTTTTTTTTTCTTTTTTAAACATTAGGGTGAACATTTCTCAAGAACGGATGACTTTCCTAGCCTCATGCAAGATGGATTTGGACAGATAATAAGGATACTTCCATTACTGATGATGGAGAATTTCACGTCAGGTTTAGACTTCATATAAAGCTTGTCACTAATGGCCAAAAAATCTTGGCAGAAATCTCATACCAATGATGATGTGTGGTACCTACTACTAACTACAGTAAAGGAAAAACTTTTCAAAAGCAATTACCTCAGTAGGTTCCAGAACGATGCAAATCAAGGCAAAAGTAAAATTTCATTTATCTTCATTCCTTTGGCAAAATTATTCAATGACGGGCACTCCTTGGTGAGAAACAGGATGTTGATCCACAGAATCTCTTTTCTATTGCTGTGGGAGTGTAAATTGGTAAATCCACTTTCAAAAATACTTGATCTTGTAAAGTTGAGCATTTATATTTCTTCCTACTCACCAATTTCATTTTAAATACATTGCTTGATTGTAATTATTTTTCATCTTATAAAAGGGTATCATAGTGAATTGTAGGTCAGTTTTCATTCCAATCCTAAAGAAGGGCAATGCCAAAGGATGCTCAAACTATCATACATTGCACTCATTCCATATGCTAGTTACGGTTATGCTGAAAATTCTTCAAGCTAGGCTTCAGCGGTATATGAATCAAGAACTTCCAGATATACAAGTTGGGTTTAGAAAAGGCAGAGGAACCAGAGATCAAATTTTCAACATCCGCTGGGTCATAGAGAGAGCAAGGGAATTCCAGGAAAACATCTACTTCTGTTTCATTGACTGCATGAGAGCCTTCACCTATGTAAATGTATTAAGAAAATTCTTAAATAGATGGGAATACCAGACCACCTCACCTGCCTCCCTAGAAACCTGTATGTGGGTCAAGAAGCAACAGTTAGAACCAAACACGGAACAACTGACTGATTCAAAACTGGGAAAGGAGTATGTCAAGGCTGATTATTGTCACTCTGCTTATTTTACTTCTATGCAGAGGGAAAGAAAGTGAAAACGAAGTTGCTCAGTTTTGTCCAACTCTTTGTGACCCTATGGACTGTAGCCCGCCAGGCTCCTCCTCTGTCCATGGGATTTTCCATGCAAGAACACTGGAGTGGGTTGACATTTTCTCCTCCAGGGCATCTGCCCAACTCAGGGATCGAACTCAGGTCTTCCACATTGCAGACAGACTCTTTACCTTCTGAGCCATCAGGGAATCTATGCAGAGTGCATCATGTAAAATGACAGGCTGGATAAATCACAAGCTGGAATCAGCCTTGCCAGAGAAATGTTAAAAACCTCAGATATAGATGATACCACTTCACCACTCTGGCAAAAAGGAAAGAGGAAACCTCTCGATGAGAGTGAAAGAGGAGAGTGAAAAAGCTGGCTTAAAACTCAACATTCCAGAAACTAAGATCATGGCATCTGATCCCATCAATTTATGGCAAATAGAAGGGGAAAATGTGGAAGCAGTGGCAGATTTTCTTTCCTTGGGCTCAAAAATCACTGAGGAGGGTAACTACAGCCATGAAGTTATATGACACTGCTCCTTGGAATAAAAACTATGACAAACCTAGACAGTGTATTACAAAGCAGAGACATCACTTTGCTGAGACCAAGGCCCATCTAGTCAAAGCTAAGTTTTTTCCAGTAGAGTTGTGATATATAGAAGTATGTGATACTTACAGATGTAAGAGTTGGACCATGAAGAAGGCTGAGTGCTGAAGAATTGATGCTTTTGAATTGTGGTGCTGGAGAAGATTCTTGAGAGTCCCTTGGATGGCAAGGAGATCAAAGCAGTCAATTCTAAAGGAAATTAACCCTGATTATGGGCCTTAGTCCAAACTAACTGGTGTCTTAGAAGAAGAAGAGATCAGAAGACAGACATCAGGAGTCACCTGTATACACAGAGGGATTGTAGAGTGAAGGGCAGCAGGCACATGCCCTTTGGCCGGGGAAGGGAGAGAAACCAGAAGAACCCAACCCCGTTGGCACCTTAATCTTGGATTTCCAGCCTCCAGGACTGTGAGAAAATACACTGTGGTCATTCATTCCAGCAGCCCTAGAAAACTGGTAGAGGCATCATACCCATGAGAAAGTCTTGCCTGGAGTACCAGCAGTCTTGCTCCTTGACCACGGCAAATGGAACCCCACCTGGGCGCCACCCTTTGGAGTCTCCTACAAATCACCAACATGGAACCACAAAACATTTCCCTCCCTTTTTTGATAACAGAAGAAAATTTGCTTGAAAATTTAATAACCAACTTATCAGCCCATCGGACTTCCCTGCCCATGTCAAGGATGCGTGTCTGAGGATGACAGTGTGGGGGGTGTGTGTGTGTGTGTGTGTGTGTGTGTGTGTGTGTGTGTGTGTGTGTGTGTGTGTGTGTGTGTGTGTGTGTGTGTGTGTGTGTGTGTGTGTGTGTGTGTGTGTGTGTGTGTGTGTGTGTGTGTAAGTAGTAGGAGATCACAGCCACAGCCCTGGGAGACTGGAGACAGAGGGCTTCCTCCACAGATCTGCAGCACCAGGATCTAGGCAGACCAGGCTCCCCAGACCACGGCACACTCCCTCCCTTCTGTTTGGGTGCTATGGCTTGGGAAGGTGCTTAGCATCACCAGGAAATCTCAGGTCAAGAGGCCAGGAGCTGGGGAGAGGACTTGCCTGCTAGGGAAGCTTCACCCTGTCTCAGTGTGGGTTCAGGCAGGTCCTGTCACCTCTCAGGAATAGCTGTCATTTCCCTGTCTATCTTCTGCTTACTCTGCAAACTCAAGTGTTGAGGGCATGGTGGTTGACGGGACAGTGTAGCTCCTTTAGCCTCTGGATTAGAGGTCCCTTCCTAAGAAAAAGACTCTGGGTCCTCAAGTTGGGAACACAATTCAGGCTGTGGGTGCAGCTAGATTTGTAACATTTACTGTTTTGTGATTGGGCTTCCCTGGTGGCTCAGGGGTAAAGAATCCGCCTGCCAATGGAGGGCCGCAGGAGACACGGATTCGATCCTCCAGTTGGGAAGATCCGCTGGAGGAGGAAATGGCAACCCACCCCAGTATTCTTGCCTGAAGAATCCCATGGACACAGGAGCCTGGCAGGCTATAGTCCATGGGGTTACAAAGAGTCAGACATGACTTAGCAACGAAACAACAACAACCATTTTGTGATACCATGTGTGAGCTTTGATTTACAGTGAGACTCTGGAGTCCTCAAATTCTCCAGGTGAAGCTGTTTCAACAAGAATACTCATAAAAGCTTTATGCGCAAGAGCAAAAACTTGGCCACAGTCCAAATTCCCATAGCAGAGAAGGGATGAATTCATTGAGAGCATATTCACATAACAGAACATTACATAGCAATCAAAATGATTGAATCATGGCACCAAGGAATACAGGGGGTTAATCTTAGCAATAAAATACTCACTGAAAAAAGTACAGGGGAGATTATGTACAACATGGCTATGGAATACATTTAGAAACAACGACAACTAAAAACTCCTGATTTTTTATTTTCATACCTTATCTAGGTTAGAGGAAGGAGGATGGTGGATACGAGATTTAGGGGGAGGGGTTCCTCTGGCCCAGGAACAGGGCACTCAACATGCGAAGATATATTACTCCAAATGATCTAGGTCTGAGGTAATGAGGTGTGTTCATGAGAATCAATATTGGTGTGGGTTTTCCCAAAAACACATTTTTGGCTAACCCAATATATTTTTTTGCAATAAATTAGTAAATAGTTAAAGGGATGCATAATAAAAAATGTCATAGATGGCAAAATGACAAAGAGATATAATGAAGCAAGGATTGTCTACTTTTGTGTTCATCTGCTCAAAGAATTAAAAGAGCAACACCTTTTCTCAGAGGTGTTATTCACTCATAAATACGACCAAGCTTTTATGCAGAAATGACTTATTGCACCTGATGAAACTTGCCCAAATGGATTGAATAGTGAGGTGAGAAAATAGGGAGCTACACGAGTTTCCTAACGCAGGGCCAAGTTATACATCAAGCAAACCAATATTCTTGATTATGAACACAATCTAGTTGGGGAGAAAACAGGACTATTTCAATGGCAGGAGAATGTGTGCAAATTATTCTGCTTTGGATAAGTTAGGTCTCAGCAGCAGTCTTACTGCTTAATAATTTGCCTGGGACAAAGCATTGGATCTGCAATCTGTTGTGGCCTTTGAACAAATTTCTCTGTGTGTCCTCCTTAACCACTGAGGTTACCGTATCCTGCTGTTGCTTTTGTCCCTTTCTTGAATGTGGGACTGATAATGATAGTGTGAATCACTGGAACCTTCTCTGTGCTGTATCCTGGTCTCGTTTGTAACAAAGGGATAATGGTGTGCTCCTCCAATTGAGGCACCCAGAGATAATGAGGCCTTTGAATAAGACATCTCTGCTCAACGTGATTCCTCCATCCTCTTTCAACTTGGTTAGACATCTTCTACCTATGTGCTTATTAGCATCTGGGGTAACTAGATATGTTTGCCCTTGTCTGGATGTTTACACAACCTTTCACTTTGTCTGTTTCAACCAGGATCACTTAGAAAACAGAGCTGAATGGAGAAGCTTCAGTTACTTCAATTGTCCACTGGTTAATGTTTTTTAAAAAATGGCAATGTTTGTAGAAGAAGATAGAAAATTTGTCTTCATTTAAGTTTGCACCCTGCATACAATGAGATTATATATATATATATATATATATATATATGGTAGTAAAGCTGGCATAGTTAAAAACAGTGTCTTATACTCTTTTATTTTCATAGTACTTGAAAAGTGGCAAATTATTTCTTGAATAAGCAAATGATCATTTTCTTCATAGTCATCTTTTCGTTCTGGTAGAATTTCATGGTTGTGTTATTATAAGATTGAAACCTTTACTGGATGGCCTTCTTATTTTTCTTTTTTTTAATATTTCTTTAGTAGTAAAATTAAGACATGTTAATGATTGGTCTTTTGATGAAGAGATAAACATAAGCTGGACAATACTTAAAATTTTTACCTAAACTTCAGGTGCTCATTTTTGTCAAAATATCTTTTCATTGTGCCCTATAAAGTCATCAAATATTTATCTTTTAGAAAATAATTTTAAACCATCTTTGAAAGGAATTAACATTAGCATTTCTTCTGCTTAATGTAATTAGAAGAGGAAACTGCACCAGCACCTAACCTAAATATTTGGGTGGTTTCTGAAGGTTTAAGTTCCCACTGTATCCTATGTCTCCCAGAAGCCTGAAGAGAAGCATGCTTAGCTGGAGGACAAAGGACAGGAAGATATCAAAATCACCCCTGGAGTCTGATCATTAGACATTATCAATATCATTCTTAAGGAATGTGCATTGGAAACAGGCTAGTCAAAATATAACCTTCCAGAAGAGCTATCTAGTATTGAAAAAGCAAAAAAAAATTTCCTCCAAACATTCTATGGCAGCTCTGGGGCTCAATTATTGATTACTGGAAAGATTCAAAACTGAGAAACATTTTGGGTTTCTCTATGTTAATCAAAACTACGGCTTTCACTCTTCGCAGAGTGTTTCAACACAACAGGGGCACTGATTTATTGAGGGAGCCAATGGTAAGCTAGTTTACAATGCTCTTCCTCCAGGGAGGCTCAGTGGTATATCAATTAGGCAATATGTGACATACTAAAATATTTTATCGACAACTGTTAAGGAATATTTAAACAGGATTAAAATATAGCCCTAGATATGCTAATACTTTTTAAAAAAAGGAAAAAGAAAACTGTTCCCTCAACAGGCAGAAATTTAATAAAAAAGATAATATATAGATATGTTAGCAGATAAACGATAACAAGGAAACTAATATGAAAAGAAGCAGTGATGTCTTCTCATCCTAAAGGAAGAAACTCTGAATTGTCAGATGTTCTTGAGATTAAAACTAGCATCATCCTTACACTCTGTTGCAAATACAGCTTAGGAAGGGTTTAATATGACTGAACTTGACTTATAGTTAACTGACTTCAATCACTTGATAGTAAGAATGGAGCTAATATTTTTCCTAAGGAAATGAATACTGATTGTTTAAATACTTGCCATTATTGAGCAGAAACATCAATGTGGGTTTATTCTTAGGCAAGCAGCCTATGTAATAATATTTAAACTAGAATTTCAGAGGAGAATGTTTCTGTAACTGTTGTGTGTGTGTGGCTCTGATTTTGTTTTATGCTACAAATGAAAATGAAATGCAAAGGTTAATCATTGATTTGGAATCCAGGGTCATAGACAAAATAGGTCCCAAAATAGTGGAAGTCAGGTTAACTGTAAGCTGAAGACCTGATGTGAGTGGTAGGAACCTATGAGGCCCTACTCAATTCTTTCTTATTGTGGCTCCAAGGAAAGACAGGCCTATCCTGTTGCCAGATGTTCAAGAGATGTAAAGAGGCCAGCGACTTGAATTGTTATGTAAAACCTTCCTATGTTGGGTAATGGATCATTAAAAACAAAAAAACAACCAAACAAACAAAAAAGGTTCAAGCTTATCAAAGCATGACTACAGACCAACAAAATATCAAATATCAGCTACTTATAAAGTGGATTTGGAAAATATTTATGCCATGATAGAGGTTCTGCAATAAAGAGATATTTATATAGGACCTACTGTATGACACAAGGACAGTCAGGGATTGTTTCAGGAGGGAGACTATTATGGCTTGGATTTCAAGAAGAGATGCACATACATCTATTATGAACACAGAGAAACAAGAGATTTTTGCTTAACAATTAAGGGAAGAAAGGGATCAAGTCTGGCACAAAAAGTTTTTGTCCCTAAGCAATGGGGAGGGTGGTAGAAGAAGTTTCTGTGATGGGGAAAATTTTGGGAGAAGCATAGTGGGGCCAGGTTAAATTTTGGATGCCAAAATGGTTATATTTAAATGAGGTTATCTAGAAGGCAGCTGCTTATGTGAACCCAGTTAGGAGATAGATCAACATTACAAAACAGATTTGGGAATCTTCAGCATACTGATGACACTTAAAGCCACGGACTGAATGAAGCTGCCTTTTTTTTTTTTTTTTTAAGATTTTAAGATGATGCTATTTATCCATTTTATTTGCTTATTTATTTGGTCATGCTGCTCAGCTCAGTTTTCCAATCAGGGATCAAACCCAGGTCCCTGTCAGTGAAAGCACAGAATTCTAACCACTGAACTGCCAGGGAATTCTTAAATGAGGCTGTTTAGACAGGGATGTAGACACTGATGGGAAAATGAACAAGTAGAAAGTTCAGGGGCTCCCTAACATTGAGAAATCTGGGAGAAACAGGTGACCCAGAGTGATGCAAAGGACTTTGGGAAGGAGTACCTGGAGAGGCAGAAAGAAAACTCAGAAGTGTTTTGTATAGAATACCTAGAAAAGAAATTATTTCAAGAAGAAAAAGATGGACTAAATACTGATGAAAGGTTAAGTAACATGAAACTCAAGAACTAACCAGTGATTTGACCAGATGGGCTCATTTTGTAAACAGTTCAAGCACACGTTTTAAAAGAGCGCTAGCTATTTAATTCTTAAATATAAACTGCAGATTCATTTTGGAATAATAAAAACTAATTAGAGCTTTTCAGCCGGGTAACCATGAAAAATTTAAATTACTGGGTCATGTAGGTAACTCATACCTTGTCTTATTCAACATGCACATACACAGTTTGTAAAAGGAATAATAAACTTTCCTGTTTTCAAATTGTTGCATTATTTCTCAGCCTAGAATGAATTAATGAAAGGATTCTTCTTACACTTGGAAATAGGTACCTTATTAGGTTGATTATCACTTCTGTCTTCACTGATAAATGGAAGCATCGAAGCAGCTGCCACCAATTTCATTATTTAAAAACAAAAACTCCCTGCAGAGTTTATCCATAACCCTGAAATTTATTTTAATGGCCACTGTGTCAAGATTACCAGAAGATTCTATATCGTAATTAACCCTTCTTCAGCATTTAAGGATTTACTTTGGCACCAATAAGAAAACTGGAAAGAAATTACTACTTACAGTTAATAATATTATCCATGGCTCCAACTATCATATTAATATGTACTGCCAGATCTTTATCCCCAATCACTCTCCCCATTGTCACATGATGTCTCAGTGACCCAGTAACAGAGCTTGGTTAAGAAAACTTTATGATCCCCTTTCCATTCAAAATGAAACATTAAACTACACAGTAGCAACACAGTTCTGTTTTTTTTCTGACTTCTATATTTTTAGATTATATCAATATTCTTTTTAAAAAATCAAGTGTTAATGCTGAAAAATGTTTTTATACAGTGATGTGTTGCTTCCATTTTCTGATCTGGTCATCGCTTCAAGTGCAATTTATCTACAACAGTCCTCATCAAGTTTTCCTAACAAAGCAATGTTGCTTTTAGACCAGCAGCTCCTGAACTATTTTGGATTCAGTGTTTCTTTGAAAATCTGATGAAGCCTATAGGCCTCTAAAAAAATGCACATAAATACATACGCAAGTATTTTTGACAGCTTTATTCTCTTTCCCTCCATGTTCATTTCCACTCAACAGCTAGATGAGAAAATCTTGTGAAGGAGCAGATCACGTTCACTTCTCATTTTCATAACGATCACTTACTAATCATAAAATAGAAATGGCTCCAAACTGTGCAACGAAAACAAAATAAGCTTTAATTCTGCTCAAAACAACTGTTAATGAAGAGGCTTATTGTTTGGTTTGTATGAGAAGTGATTGTGGCATAACTGGAAATGTGTAAATAATCTCTGAAAGCCAACTGATTGAGGATTTTGGCTTTGATAGAGGGAGTGAAGAAAATCTGTACTACAAAAAAAAAAAAAATTACTTTTTCAAATTTTAAAAAGACAGTAGCAAATGAAATCCAAACTTCCATGACTAACTTTCTCCTGCGAGGAGTAGGTTTGTCAAGAAATGCAAGAATCCTATCTCATCATTTCCTTTGAAGCCGAGTCAAAGAAGACATTGTGGTCATGCCTGAGTCACTGAGACCATCTGTGTTAACAGCCAAAGGATTACAATTCTGTATTTCAGTTTTAAAGCCTTTCGGAGCAGAAGTAACCTTCAGAAAAGTTCTGCAGATTTCTGCCTGCTGAGAAATTGAAAGGCAAAGTTACTCTTGACACCAGGCTCCAGAAATGTTCCCTCCACATTCAAAAGCTTACTTTCTTCTCCACTTCCAGTCTCTCCTTCCAGAGAGCCAGCTGGGACAAAAGAAAGTAGATGTTTAGCAGGCTCCAAAATAGTAACTTGAGAGACTTGAATCCAAAGTTTCACTTGTTTCTTATGGCTGAAAATATCAGCCAAATACTCGAGTCAGGAACAAACTCCTTCCTGTCAGACTGTTCGGAGAAGGGCTTCTGTCTCTCTGAAAACAAACAGAATTTCTGCCTGTTGTTCAGTTCTGGGGTTTCAAGATTGGCCCCGTGAAATTCAGTCTTGTTCGGTAATTCAGGATTAGGCTTTTGTGATTATTCAAATTAAACTTTGAGTAAGTTCCAGACTCTTTAATATTAGCATGAAAGAAAGAAAGAGAAGGGAGGGAGGAAGAGTGAGAGAGGAAAGGAAGGAAGAAAAGAAGGGAGTCCGATGGTTGGGAGAGTTGGACTAGGAAGAAGGCTGAACTTCAAAGAATTGATGATTTTGATTGTGGTGCAGGGGAAGACTCTTGAGAGTCTCCTGGACTGTAAGGAGATCAAACCAGTCAATCCTAAAGGAAATCAACCCTGAATATTCATTGAAAGAACTGATGCTGAAGCTAAAGCTCCAGTACTTTGACCACCTGATGCAAAAAGCTGACTCACGGGAAAAGACCCTGATGCTGGAAAAGATTGAGGGCAGGAGGAGAAGGGGGCGACAGAGGATGAGATGGTTAGACAGCATCAGCGACTCCATGGACATGAATTTGAGCACACTCTGGGAGACAGTGGAGGACAGAGGAGACAGGCGTGCTGCAGGCCATGGGGTTGTGAGGAGCTGGACATGGCTTAGAAACTGAACAACGACAAAGGGTCTCTGAAATTTGAGTATAGATATAAGTATAGATATAAGAGATAGATATAAGGCCTTTCTTGACCTTTGTTAGCTCTGCGTGTGTGTCTGTGTGTGTAAACAACTTTATTGAGAAATAATTGACATACACTAATCTGCACATATGTAAATTGTGTGATCTAGCAAGTCCTGCCACACACGTGCACCCAGGCAACCATTACCACAAAGAACCAGTGAACACAGCCAACACCTCTGAAAGTTTTCCCATTTCCTTTTTTACTTCTTCCTTCCCATCCATCTCAGAGTCTTCTTTCCATGAACCCTCTTTCCATGAACCCTCTTTCTGTCACTATAAATAAGTTTGCATTTCCCAGCTCTTAATATAAATGAATCATAGAGTATGTACTTTTTGATAGTTCTTAAAGAAATCACTCAGTATAATTATTTTGAGATTAATCCATATTGTTCTATGTATCAATAGGTCATTTCTTTCTGTTGTAATATTCTACAGTACATATGTAGAGCACTATTTGTTTCCCATTCATTTATTGATGGATATTTGAGTTTCCAGGTTTTATAAGGGTAGATTATGTCTACCAAAATATTTTAGACAGTCTAGCAAGGTGACCAAGGTTCATAGTACATACATTCCTATCCTTATTTGGAGTGAAATAATTTCTTAGTAACAAAATTGAATGAGGTTAATTTTTATTGCTGATATTCTTTGTTCCCCTACACCCCCCTAACTAATCTTCACAGTATGAGAAAGAAGAAAATTAAACACTTCCTTGAAAATTCAGTTCAATATCTGAAATGCTTCTGTGGATTTCCAGATTAAAAATCCCTGCTCTACATGTTTATGCATTTATCTGTCGGGAAGAGAACTCCTCTACTTTTTTCCTAATTTTTACTGGGTCCTCCCAAAGGAAAGGGAGGACTGTTAACTTGATTGGTCAGAGACTGAGACATTTATTGGGTGGAATTTTCTAATGGGAGGGCTCATCGTATGTTAAAGGACAGTGCCCGCCCACAGTGCACCCAGCTGTCCCTCCTTACTCCTTGTTTGATATAAATTCTCAGAGCAGCGATGGTCTGGCCCCTAGACCAGACCTGCTGTGCATTTTCCCTTCCCAAAGGACCAGCTATGACTGGGTTGGCCAATCAGATGGCAGCCTTTTTTCCAGCTAGGATAGCTAAGAAGCTTAGATTACAGGGAGGGAGAGGGAAGCAGAGGGTCCTTCTCCAGTTGTTTTACTGAAGCTGTATTTTTCACCGATGCTTTCTCCAGGGCCCTGTTTAGGGGGATTTTTGTTGAGCTATTCATGAATGAGTAGTTCTATCCCATTCCACTTAGCACTACTTTATGTATATGGTTTCTTGGTCAACAGCCCTGGAGAGAAGAAGAGTTGAATGAAAGAATTTGAGAATGCAAATTCAAATGGTCTCTTTGAGGTATACATCAAGGTTAGAATTAAATTTGGTCAAATACTTATTCTTTGGTCATAACATTCTATTTATTCTTTCCTTTTAATTTTTACTTTCATCTCCCCAGTCCTGGCCCTTATCTTACTATACTTTGATGATCACAATTGGTTTAAAAGCCTGCTCATGTCCATAAAGTTTGTACACTACACATAACATGCAATGTTCCCTAAAAAAAATCAGTTACTAGCAATAACATTAAACATAAAACATAAGGGATGTGACAATATCTGCTATGACTAGCCCTAAAGTAGTTTATAAACCAAAGGTGTAAAAATGATATGGAGCTATGAGTCAGAACTGTTCACAACAAAAACATAATGCCCATCTATATATGAGACCACCGAGTGAGGGAAATGTCCAGAAAATTATTTACTTAATATTCCTCTATTGAGTGCATTCTGTCCATTCTCCTTTTCCAAGATGGATTACCACCCAGATCACTGAAGACAGATGGTTGTCTCTATTTTTAAAATGTTCTAGAGTCGATAATTTCACAAGCTCCTTTCGTAGTCTGTTTCAGTGTTTAATCACTCTTACACTCAAGACGTTCTTCCTTATGTCTAATATATGATGTCTAAATAATGAAATACACTGACTGGAATAAGGAGGGTAATTTTAACTCTCACAGCTGCTAGAACTAGAGACCTAAACAATTTTTCAAGGAGACACATGGCTCAATTATGTTCTCTATGGGGCTGACATCTTCTTCCCTGACCTTTCACCCTCTTTATAAGTCTATAATTCTTACTTTCCACAGGATATTGTCTACTGAATATCCTACAGACATTCAGAAGTTAAGCTCATCAAAGTAGACTCACTTTGCTTGTTAAAAATGCAGTTTTCTTGAATGTGTAGTTCTAGGGTCCACTTTCACTTCTATATTTATTTTCCTCCCTCTATACTCTATTTGCAAAACAAAATTCAGCAAACTGTTAAATATACCTATAAAGCATTTCTATAGTCATAGTTTTGGTAAAGAATGTTGGGATTTCATTCCTAAACAATTAACGGTATAGGTCTTGGCTGGAGTCTCTACCTTTCCTAACACCAGAAGTGACCGACTGCCTTCCTCACTATAGGACTTGGGGTAACAGTAACAATACCCTTGACATTCTATTTTTTTTTTCTTTACCCTTGACATTCTAAACAAGGCTCACTTAATTTTCTTTCCCCTGTCTTCCATCATCACCTTTCCTCCCGCCAGGAATGTCTCCTGAGTAGCTCTGATTAAGGATAAGTTTTTATTTTTATGTTTCTTTCCGGCATCAGGAAACTCTAACAGGATTTAGAGATGATTAAATATGAGGGGAGATAGTTTAAGGAGTCTCCCTTCCTTGGGTCATGGACTTTGAGTGTGTCTGATATGAGGGAAGGGACTGCCTTCCTGGAGGACTGAGTCCCCGGGACATCACATGCACTCTCAAGACGGCAAGCACAGACAGACCCCTCCCTATTCCTGCTGGCTGTGAGTGAACCAGACTTGTCTCACCCAGAAAGCATATGCCCCCCTGGACCCTCGCTGCTTCCCTATCTTCCCATCAGACAATCACTCACTTCCCCGCCTTGGTGCACCTCCCCTCCCCTCCTCATCACCAAGTCCAGTCCTTCCCCCCACCACATGGCCCGGAGGGGCCACTTAGCCCTGACATTCAAAGGCACAGCGGCAGGACCCTGAGTAACTCATTCCAGCTTTGCCCAGAAAATTATAATGAACTTATGTATGAGACAGAAATAGAGTCACAGATGTAGAGAACAAACCTGTGGTTTCTAAGGGTTGGGCATAATAAATTGGGAGACTGGGACTGACATATACACGCTATTGTGTATTGGGTTGGCCAAAAAGCTCATTCAAGTCTCTTTGTAAAGATGTTATGGAAAAATCCAAATGAATATTTTGGCCAACCCAATATAAAACAGATAAACCAGGACTTATTGTATCGCGTAGGGAACTATACTCAATACCCTATAATGACCTATATGGGAAAATAATCTAATAAAAAGAGTTGCTGTTTAGTTGCTAAGTCATGTCCAACTCTTTTGTGACCCCATGGACTTTAGTCCACTAGGCTCCTCTTGTCATGAGATTTCCCAGGAAAGAATACTGGAGTGGGTTGCCATTCCCTTCTCCACGGGATCTTCCCAACCCAGGAATTCAACCTCTGTCTCCTATCTCCTATGTCCCCTGCACTGGCCACAGATTCTTCACTGTTGAGCCACCAAATATATGTGTATGTATAACTGATTCATTTTGCTGTACACCTAAACTAATACAATATTGTAAGTCAACTATACTCCTCCAGTTAAAAAAAAAAAAAAAGACCGACAAAGGTAAGTGTCTTAAGAATACTATTTATGGTCATTCTACTCTCAGATCAAGAAACTGCATTGAAGTTATGGATGATACTGAAAGAAAAAAGGAACAAAGCCTGGAGCAAGAATTGAAGAAATTCTCAGCATTCAAGTTAGTAATTGAAGAGCATTAAGTACAGCTTGTGGTTGACAGAGGGGTCCTATCCTGAAGGTCTGTGTTTGAATATCTGTTGTTTCAAAGACTGCTAGTCAGATGGGGCGTGTCACCTGGCCTTTCTGCCTGTTTCTTCATCTGTGAAATGCGGATAGTACTGACCTCAATTATGATTGTTAGGCTTCAGTGTAATGCACACAGTTGGCATATAAAGTTAGCTGTGCTCACTAATGAAGGATAAAAGACATTGAGGCTATATTTTTTTAAGATTACTTTGGCAATGTGGAGAAAAAGAATAGAACAAGTCTTCTTCTGAGACAGGAGTGCCATCGCCATGCACAGAGGCTGTGAGAGGGAGCCCTGGGCAAGGTGAGCAGAGAGAATGGAACAAGTGGAAGGAAAGTGCCCAGTGCTGAGCATGGAGCCCAGAACATAATAAACGGTGGTTAAATTTGGTAAATAGACAAGGGTTCATTTTTCCTCAGTTGTAGGAATTGGGAGAGGGCAGTCATGGCATTTGACCCATCACTTCATGGGAAATAGATGGGGAAACAGTGGAAGCAGTGTCAGACTTTATTTTGGGGGGCTCCAAAATCACTGCAGATGGTGACTGCAACCATGAAATTAAAAGACGCTTGCTCCTTGGAAGGAAAGTTATGACCAACCTAGACAGCATATTAAAAAGCAGAGACATTACTTTGCCAACAAAGGTCCGTCTAGTCAAGGCTATGGTTTTTCCAGTGGTCATGTATGGATGTGCGAGTTGGACTGTGAAGAAAGCTGAGTGCTGAAGAATTGATGCTTTTGAACTGTGGTGTTGGAGAAGACTGTTGAGAGTCCCTTGGACTGCAAGGAGATCCAACCAGTCCATCCTAAAGGAGGTCAGTCCTGGGCGTTCATTGGAAGGACTGATGCTGAAGCTGAAACTCCAATCCTTTGGCCACCTGATGTGAAGAACTGACTCATTGGAAAAGACCCTGATGCTGGGAGGGGTTGGGGGCAGGAGGAGAAGGGGACGACAGAGGGTGAGATGGCTGGATGGCATCACTGACTCGATGGACATGAGTTTGAGTAAACTCTGGGATTTGGTGATGGACAGGGAGGCCTGGCATGCTGCGATTCATGGGGTCGCAAAGAGTCGGACATATGTGAGTGACTGAAATGACTGACTGACTGATAGACATATAGAAAGACCTCAGGAAAAAAAGAAAGTAATTTGTTTCCAATTCTGTAGGCTTTGAAATCTTTAAGTCCTAAGGTATGGTTTGCTGGCTGGACAGGATGGAGGTTGGTCAGAAAAGACTGACTGATATATCAGAAAGAGTAGGGGGAAGCTGATTTCTACGTAGTAAATAGAAATAAGATGAATACAGAAAAGTGTATTGCGGGTGAATTCATTAATGTGTTACTGATCAAAAACAGCATAATAAACATTCTTGAAATGCTTAAGAAATTTCTTTTAGAGTATAACGAATAGCTTTTGTTTGTTTCTGTTTATTTTACAAGGAGCCATGACTCAGCCTTGGATGTGAATGAGGCAGTTTAAGAATGATCCCAGTATTTTTGGTTTACAGGAGCCACTTACTTGCCCAGTATTTGTGCCTTAGTATAGCTCTCGCTCTCCTTTGATTCATTATTTTGGTTAGTCCTCATGACGGTGAGGTAGACATTATTATTCCTCTTTTAAGGTCAAGAGAAGTGCCACAACCAGAATCAGAAGGAGTCTAGGGGCTTCTTCAGGTCTCAGAAGGCAGCCTCCTTAAATGCTGAGGACCTGCCACAGTATTTTGTAATCTTTGTGTGTGAATTGGGCACTTATCACAGGTATTTGCCAATGAAAGAAATCTTTTAGCAGATACTATTTTTCTTTCATTTTGTGTTGTTTGCTTGTTTTGGCCTCACTGCATGGCAGGTGGAATCCTATTTGCCTGATCAAAGATCAAACCCATGCCCCATGCCCTGGGAGCACAGTTTTAACCACTGCCAGGGAAGTCCGAGGGAAATCTTCTAAAAATCCATTCATCTTCACAGATGATAAAGCTACTTGAAACTCGTGAGTTCAAGTTTTCCCCTTCCCTCCACCCAACACGGTTCAAAGCAAAGCAATACTTCATGTTCCGGTTTTCTTTTTTTTTTTTTTGGAGGGGGCAAGTTGTACATCTGTGCCTTGTATTCTCATGATTAAGACAAAACTTGGAAGTCAATATTTTATTGAATACTATTTCTTGCTGAGCCCCCAGCTCCTTGGAATCCTGAAGCTAGTCACTTTGCTTTTCTGAGTTTCTGCCAATCCAGTGATAAAATTGCTAAAAAAAACAACAAAAAAAAAACCTCTTCCAAAAATTGAACCCAGATTTTCTCTTGTATAAATTAACAGGAAAAAAAAAGTACACAGAAGAAGCAGGTTACATAAAATAAGTGCAATAAATGTTTCTAATGGACTGAGGGTGATTTATAGAGGCCAAGGTCACTGTCTTGCTGGCAATAAATACTTGATTAAAAGAATCTTAGGCATTTGACTGAAATGGGCTCATTTGCGACTTTGTTTTCTAGAGTTAATGACATTTGTTTTGCAACTACATTATTTTGTCCTGCTTAACTAATAATCTAAAAATGAAAAGAAATGAAAACAAAGGACCCAATGTCCTTGTGCCTTGCTGGAGGGAAAGTACACTGTTAAATAGTCTCCTTTTTGGGGTATATCATCACATTTAAAATAGAGTTTTCTCTCTACATTAAATTAACCTACAAGTCTCAGTGGTTCAGTGAATTTTTTATTGGTCTTTGTAATTCCTATCCCCCATTTTTCCTAATAGAATAGCAAACAATGTCAAAGCTTTAGACTGTGATACACAAATAAGAACAATAATAAGAGACAATGCAAAATAGAATTAAATTCAGAGACTGTAGTTGTTTTCTCGGAATACTTAATGTCTCTGATTGCTGAAAACTAACAATGATTCAAAAAAATTGGTCCAATCTTGATATGATTCAAATATGAGGTGCTTTGTGTCTTTTAAAACAATACTTTTTAAAAATCTTAACTTTAGTTACTTCTATTCATACCCACAAAGGAAATTTTAGAGGTAGTGATCCAATCATATAAAATGGAGATCCTTGTTTGGATAAATCATTGGATGACTGAAAAGAGGAGGCAATTTTAGCCACTGTGTTATCATTTTCTTAATATAACTATGTAGGCATGGGTGCTCTTTAGTTCAGAAACATCCCTGTGAATTTGTCAAATCTAATAATAATACCAGAACCAACGTACTTGATGCCCTTTCTGCTGCTAAATTTAAAGCCAGATAATTCAAAAGAGAATTTTTCATTAGGTACCAATGTTTGTGCCTACTGCTGTCATTGCAAATGAAAATGAGAGATGTAAAGATAATTTTTTAAATGTAAAATATTTTACCGCTTTAAGGTTTAAATGTTTTAAAAGCATAAGTTTTGAAAGCCTTTTATTAAAAAATCATTATTCTAATATTATTAAGGGAAGAAAAACTTGGATGGAGTTTTGAGTTCTGGGGAGCACTCATCTGAACTTCCCTCATTTAGGGTCAAGAATAAAACACAAATACTGTTTCCTGCATGATCTTAAGACATTTTGTTGAAGCAGTTGGATATTTCAAAACAGTAGAATATTCTAACCACTGAGGGTATTTACTTTATGTCATTCCCTTTATTTCAATGTTAGATGATTTCTACAGCCATAAAATGGGAATAACAACAACAATATTTAAAATAACACTGGGGTTGACTTGGAAGAGTCAGTTGGCTTCTCCATGGTTACCCTCATTCACACCTACCCCTCCCCACTATTCGCTGTGGATATTTATTCTCCCAAAGTAGCTTTGACTGTTTTTTCTTTTTCCCAAGTTGCCATGCCTAAACCACACAGTGATTTAAAAAAAAAAAAAAAAAGTAACATTCTTAGGATATGACAAAAGACGAGGCAATGGCATTGGGACTAAGAAATGAAGACCACTCTTGAACAGCAAGGACAGACTAAACGAAGTGATCAAAGTCCATAGGGTTGCAAAAGAGTCAGAAATGACTTAGTGGCTAATCAATAGCAACGAGGACAAAAACAAACTGATGCGACAATGATTTATTCAGGAGTCACACGTGCAGTTTACATCCAAAGCTGGAGTTTATACTTCAGAAATCCTGACCTATTCTGGCTTTGTTCCTGTAGGTTTGAGCCTCTGAAGAAAAGATCCTCCTCTCCCTTCTCCCACACCTCCCTCATTTTTGCAGGATCCTTCAGTATCATTGTGAGATCCTAGAAAGTCCTCTTCTGACTTTTCTAGTAGGATGTGGCCAATCCTTCTTTCAAGAACTATTTACTGAGCGTGTATTAATGTTAGTGCTCTAAAGGTAATGTGCTCTTGGTACTGTGAAAATATGGAAAAGTAAAAGAAGGTGCTCCCTGCCTGAAAGGAGCTTAGAATCTTGGGGATATAGAGTTTTACCAGATAAATCTTCATAAACTGATTAATGCTTTGGAGGGAACTATGAGAGCGTGTAACCAGAGAGGAGGATCGAAGCACCAAAGACAGTGAAAGCTTCCTGCAGAGAAAGAATTTTCAATTGAGAACACGACCAAAGTCTATTTATGAAATTGTATTAAAGCGGTATTAGAGTTGGGAGAATGTTATTAGAAAAAGTTAGGAGTACATGGAAAGAATTACATGACATCAGAGTTCTATGTGTGTGAAAATGTTTGAAAGGACAGAGAGTCAATGACAGAGTACGAGTGAATTTCTCAATCAGCAGGTAAGACAGTCAAAGTTTAACACAAAATCATGTGCAAGTTACCAAGTTTCAATTTCTTCATCATGAATGTAATTTCATTTACCTCAAGGGACTTCCCTGGTGGCCCAGTGGTTAAGACTCTATGCTGCCTGCCTCCAGTGGTTGAGACGTCTGCTGAAAGGGGTGCAGGTTCAATTCCTGGTCAGGGAACTAAGATCCTACATACTGTGTCGTAAGGCCAATAGAGTCTTTTTAAACTCACGTGTGTGTGTGTGTGTGTGTGTGTGTGTGTGATTGTGATTAAGCTAAATGCTTATAAAGTACCTATCACCTATAAAGTGACCAGCAGCTGCTCATTTTTTTACCAAAATTATTTTCAAGCATGGATTAAATGTATGAGCAACAACTCACATGCTGACCCATAACTAGACTCATCTTAAATTTTGTTGATCATATCAGGACACTTTTGAACATGAAAGTGACAGAACAAGAGCTGTCACCTGAAGAGTGTGCTCACCTTGTCTATATTGCCGGGTAGAGATAATGTTGAAAAGCAATCAACAAAAAACAAAAAATCAACTATAAAAAGGCACCGCCAACTCCCTCAAACCATGCCTCATAATGTGCCCACTCTCTGCCTAGAGTACTTAGACATAATACAACTCTGAGAACATGGAACATTTTAAAGTATATGAATATTAAAAGGACCCTCTCAAAGCTATTACTACATTCCTTGTATTACAAAAATAATACCTGCAAAAAGTAAATAAAAAACACTACAGTAGGGTATAAAATGAAAGAGAAAACTCTCCTAATCTTTCAGGGTTCAGCTGACTATCCATCCTAGGATATGTGTGTGTGTGTGTGTAGGTCTATTTTTGTTAATGTCATTAATGCTGCATATAAAATAATGCGGTTTATCTCTTTGAGATATAAACGTATTTACAATGAATAGTTAATACTGTGGACATATAACTTTCCTCAAAGGCAAATTAACAAAAGCTCTCCTGCATGGGGGCCAATGATGGCACCAGGAGACTGGCAGCTCTTCTTTTTGGAAGCTGAGGACCTTGGCCACAGTCGGGGGGCGTCCTTGTGCAGCCTGGTTCACTGACCCCAAGCAGCTCCTCTGGCTTCCTTTCTCACCACTGACAGCAGAGGAACTTGCTTTCACCCCTCTGACCCTGGGGTACTGCTTTCTGCAGCTTAAAGTCACAAGAACTTTTTCTCAATTAACCCAGTTCCCCGGCACTGTGTGGACCCCTGCTCCTCTTAGCAAAGTGCATCCATAGCAGGCAATTCAGATTCATCCCAGAGACCAAGAGGGAGACTCCTAGCTTGCTTATGTTTGCGCACCAATCACCAATGGATTTTTCCCCTCTCCGCTCCCTTTCCTCCTTCTAAATGCAAAGCATGCACAGCAGCTGTGAATGTGAGAGACAGGCCAGTGCCCCGTGCAAAGAAAAACAGTCACCAGTACTTGGAAAACATTATGGTGCCTGCCATCCTGAGCTTGTGAAACCAGGAACAGTGAATACATTTAGCCATTAACAACTTTATTTCAAAGGCAAACATATGTGCGTGCAATCTGAGCCTGTGCTCACTGAGAATTAATAGCTTGACAAGATAAATTTAAGGCAGAGCATCGCCTGCAAAGGGGAAACACCATGGAAATTCACGATGGTAGGTAACAGGTATTCTCCTGCAGATTAAAAAAAAAGAGCCAATGATCTGTTTCTTTACATTAAAATAATAATAAAAATAAATGCAGTGGTGCTTTGAGAGTTTAAGAAGGGGGAAATGTGGCCTCTGTGTATTTCGTATGAAAAACTGCTTGATGGGAAACTGGGACATTTGAACAACCAATGGTGACTTTTCTTGCTGGTAGCTCCTCATTCTAGTTATTGGGTTGGCCAAAAAGTTCATAAGAACATCTTACAGAGAAACCAAAATGAACTTTTTTGTCAACCCAATATTTTCCTGGAGCTACACTTTTCTTTCTTTGCTATATGTACTTGTTGTTGTTGTTTAGTTACTTAGTCATGTCTGATTCTTTTGTGACCCCATAGACTGTAGTCCTCCAGGCTCCTCTGTCCATGGGATTTCCCAGGCAAGGATTCTGGAGTGGGTAGCCATTTTCCTCTCCAGGGGATCTTCCAGACCCAGGGATCAAGCCCACATCTCCTGCTTGACTGGTGGATTCTTTGCCACTGAACCAGCAGGAAAGCCCAGATATATGTACTATTTCTCCTATTTTCCTTGGGCTGAAAAGCATGGGGAGAATGTGAGTATGCCAAGGAAAACAGATTATTAAGCAACTTGGCTACTTGAATGATAGTGGCCACTGTATGTGACCAAACACACTTTCTGACTCTCAATGGACAATATGGTACAGCCTCTTCATTTCTTGACTTATAAATTCTGAATTGATGAGGACTACTGGATTCATTGAGAATCTAGAGTTTATTAAGAGGGGGTAGTAAGTTAGGTCATTTCCACCAGACATTCTTTTCTCTATCTCTGCATGAAGTACATATGAAAGTAAAACATCTCTTCCTCTCCCCTTTCTTTATCTTCTCTTTTTCTCTCTCCATCTCTCTCTCTCATAATCTTAACATTCTCTCCTCCCAAAGGGTCTTGGACCACCCATGTTTCCACATTCTCTCTCTGGAAAAAAATAACCCGACCATTTTAACCCTAGCCAGGTGCTGGGAGCTCTCATCTTGATATCTGAGCTATCCATAAGGATTCCCTTATTTTCAAAACATCATTTATTACTGAGACTCCTCTGTAAAAAGCTCACAGACTCTCTGCCCTCTCTCCCTCAAAGTTCATGAGGAGAAGAGTCATCTGGTCTTCCACCGAGAGATTTAGGGGTGATGAGAGGTGCAGTGGAGACTGTGTCACAAGCTTCCAAACAGGGAAGTGGCACCACCATATGCTCCCTCCAAGCTGATGGGTATTTCTCCTGGAAGCTCCCCACACATCTTCATCCCACTGGCAAAGCCCCCCAGTAATGGGCTTGTTTATGAGCCCCTTTCACTGCACCCAAGTGGGAAGGAGGTTGAATAGGAAACAAGAAAACTCTTGTTTAACTTATATGCAGAGTATACCATGCAAAATGCCAGACTGGACGAAGCACAAGCTGGAATCAAGATCGCTGGGAAAAATATTAGTAACCTCAGATATTTAGATGACACCACTCTTACGGCAGAAAACGAAGAGGAACTCAAGAGCTTCTTGATGAAAGTGAAAGAGGAGAGTGAAAAAGCTGGCTTAAAACTCAACATTCAGAAAACAAAAATCATGACATCAGGTCCCGTCACTTCATGGCTAACAGATGGGGAAACAATGGAAACAGTTACAGATTTTATTTTCTTGGGTTCCAAAATCGCTGCAGATGATGACTGCATCCATGAAATTAAAAGATGCTTGCTTCTTGGAAGAAAAGCTGTGACTAACCTAGACAGCATATTAAAAACAGAGACATTACTTTAGCAATAAAGGTCTGTAGAGTCAAAGTTATGGTTTTTCCAGTAGTCATGTATGGATGTGAGAGTTGACCATAAAGAAGGCTGAGTGGCGAAGAATTGATGCTGCTTTTGAACTGTGGTGTTGGAGAAGGAGATCAAACCAGTCAATCCTAAAGGCAAGCAGTCCTGAATGTTCGTTGGAAGGACTGATGCTGAAACTGAAGCTCCAATAATTTGGCCATCTTAAGCGAAGAATTGACTCATTGGAAAAGACCCTGATGCTGGGAAAGATTGAAGGTGGGAAGAGAAGGGGATGGCAGAGGATAAGATGGTTGGATGGCATCATCAACTCAATGGATATGAGTTTGAGCAAGCTCGGGGAGTTGGTGGTGGATGTGGAAACCTGGAGTGTTGCAGTCCATGGGGTCACAAAGAGTCAGACATGACTGAGCGACTGCACTGCATTGACCTGAACTTCACTGCACCTAAGGAAACAAGAATTCTCTTCCACTCTTGAAAGATCTAGGCTCTACGTCAGGTGTTGAACTACAGGGAAGGGCTCCTAGAAATTCCAGTTTAGGGATTTCCTCTGGCTTCAAACATTCCTTAATCCTAGGTTACTATTATTCTGGCTATCTGTGTGCTGCTGGGGTAAATAAATAACTAAATACATAAATAAAAAGATGCTGAGTTGAAAGTTACTGCAATTTCAAAAGTCAAAGTGACCAATTTGGTACAGTTATAAGGGCTCACTTAAAAACCAATATCTTACAATGGTTTTTCTAGAAGTTAAGAAGGAATATATTCAGCCTTTCCGGTTCACTGCCTACCTACTTAACTCCTGAAAGAATATTATCTATATATCAGAATGGAAAGCATTTGGGAAGAATCTAGGTTTTCCAGAAGTTTCTTAGAAGTATGCCCAGTCACTCCATCATGTTCTATTGTGTCTTGCCCCCTTCACTGTAGCCCACCAGGCTCCTCTGTCCACGGAATTTTCCAGGCAAGAATACTGGAGTGGGCTTCCATTTCTTCCTCCAGGGGATCTTCCTGACTCAGGTATCAAATGCATGTCTCCTGAGTCTCTTGCACTGGCAGGCAGGTTCCTTACCACTAAGGACACCTGGGAAGCCCTTCTCAGAAGTGATAGCATATCAAAGAATATTCTGGGAATTAAGATGTTATTCCTAGAATATTTGTAATTCAGAAATTCAAGGTAAGTATTTTGACAGCATTCCCTTGACTGTATAAATTAATATAGAGAGTCCTATTTCTTTCTTTTTTTTTTTTTTAATTTTTTTATTAGTTGGAGGCTAATTACTTCACAACATTTCAGTGGGTTTTGTCATACATTGATATGAATCAGCCATAGATTTATTTCTTTAAGATAAAGTATTTTAAGAGTATGTGGCTTCTGTCAGAGTAGTAAGGCAGCCACATTT